>NC_045755.1:8526544-8544196 GCF_008692095.1 Etheostoma spectabile | reverse complement strand
TAAAGTAGCCACTATGGTACCATCCACAGATGCAGTTAAGGACTCACTGTGACTTCCACATTAAAACATGATGTTTAAATAATGTATGAATATTAGATCCATCCATTTTCACCCATCTGCCCAAGTTTAATATGCAAATAAATTTGTATTCAATATATAAGACACACATACACACAGATACACATTGGTCTGTTAATGTTTTGTCTTCTGGCATAATTAAGTAAAAATATTGCACCGGTGCCCTACCAGATATTGCACATCGTGCAACCATACTGGTATATTACCTATACTCAGCACATTCGGTGCACTATTAGCACCTAATGTCTTCATTCGACCTCTTGTCACAGGTTGGCTTTTTACATGTTGTTCAACACGTGTTATTTGAATCTTAAAGGCTTGAAAAGCTGAAACTTTCCAGAATTCCATGTCGAAAGAGTAAAAAGCAGAGAGTCTAAACAGTAAAAAAATAAGCCTTTTCCTTTACTGGACCTACAGGGCCGAGTTCTCCCACACCTGGGAACACGAAGTTGGAAGAGCACTATTGTCTAAACTTTCACTGTAAGTCGCAGCATCAAGACTTCAAGACACAAAGCAGAAACCACAGCGGTCTTACGCTGAAAAAGTAGAATTGTAGAGTGTAGTGTTTCCCTGCACAGGTTTAGGAAATGTACGTTTGATGTGTTCAGCTGAAATCTGCCGAATCATGCAGAAAAGTGTTTAATCTTGCAAAAGCAGATGCCCCCCCCCCCCCTTAAACAACACTTTCCACAAGACTAGTGGGAACCTACCTGTGTGTGTGTGTGTGTGTGTGTGTGTGGGTGTGGTGTGTGTGTGTGTGTGTGTGACTAAAGTTAGTTGTTTCCCTGAAATGAAGCTCTGTGGTTTTACTGCTGACACTCTGGGTTTCCATCAGACAACACACACACACACACACACCACACACACACACACACACACACACACAAACATACATACAAACAGTTTAGCTAGCAGGGGCCATTACGCAACACCCCCCCCCCCCCCCCCCGACTACCACATGAATTGAAAGTGAAAAGGAAATAGTGATCAGTCAGAGCAACCGTTCTCTTTCTGTGTGAGCTTGGATGACCAACATTGTGCAGACCTAAAGCATCAGTGATTGATTGTGTGTGTATCACAGCCCATGCACATAACGGGGGGGGGGGGGGGGGGGGAGAGGAGCGGGGGAGGGGGGGGGGCATTGAGCAGAGTGAGTGAGTAGCATGATAGTAATTGGTGGAAACGTGGTTTGTGTGTATTTTTTTTCTGATAGTCCTGCGCTTCTAGTGTTTGACGGTTATGGCCCGTGTTGTCTCTGAGACCGGGCTTTTCCACAGTGTTTGGGGGGGGGGGGGGGTGGGGGGGGGGGACTCATGCAGGAAATCATAGTGCCCCTTTAAAACTAGGTGGTTATCCTTTCAACCACAAATCTGGGCTTTCTTCTTTTAGCCATTCATCTCTACCTGAGACCTGAATATTACCAGAAAATCCCACGTCTTAATTAGAGAATGCTATATTCGGAAAAAAGGGCCCAATATGGAACCAAATCAATATCAAATTCAGAATATTGTCATATTTGGAATAATAGTGGAATAGTATTGTGCATGTTCACTGTTGCACTGGGTGACATGTTCCTCCATTACACCACACACACACACACACACACACACAGCTCAGACCCCAGTGGTGACCTCTGACCTTTGTCCTCCAGGAGGAGCTATACTGGTGGGAAAACGGAAGAGCCACGATGAATCTTCTCCGTATAAACAGGTAACATTAAAATCAAACATAACAAATCAAATCATATTTTGTAATATTATATAATTTAATTATGCTGGGGTGGTTTTGTCTTCAGAGGTGTGGGTCAGCACACACACACACATACACACACACACACACACACACACACACACACACACACACACACACACACACACACACACACACACACACACACACACACACACACACACACACACACACACACCAAATGTGGATTCATCCGCCACAGAAAATAGTCCCTAACAAATACATTCTCCCAACATTCCTGGCTTGTTAGTTAACATGTTTTAAAGTTATTTGAAGATGTATTTTTTTCTCTTTAATGGTGCTAGGCTAGCAGTTTCCCCCCCTGCTTCTGGCCTTTATGCTAAGCTAGGCTAACCATGAGCCAGACACACATCTGTATTTGAACAAAAGACTGACACCTGACCTGAAGGGCAGGCAGGGCCGTGGCTCCGCCCCCCTCTGGGATCCTGTAGAGGGGAGAACGAAAGCTGGACTCATACTGTCAACATCCTGTCAGACAGACAGAAATTCATTAAAACATGATGGATTACACACACACACAAACACACACACACACACACAACGACACGCACACACACACCGACACAACACCACCGCACCCACACAGTATCGACAACACAAACACACACAAAAAACGCACTATCCACACCGACACCACACAACACACACACACACACACACAAACACACCCACAACACACACACACACACATCCACACCGACACGCACACACACACCCCACAACGCACATCCACACCGACACACACACACGTATCATACAACACACACACACACACAACACACACACACACACCACACACACACACGCACATATCCCACCGACACACCACACACACACACACCATACACACACCCGGACCGCACATATCCACACCAACACACACACACACATACACACCGACACACACACATACACACCGACACACACACATACACACCCCGACACACACACACACACACACGCACACATCCACACCGACACACACACACGCACATATCCACACACACACACACACACACACACCTGTGTCCTCTCTGCACTTGCGGAGGAAGAGAAGGCGGAGTGGCGTCATCTTTCCGAGGGGGGGGGCCATCGGGGCGGGGCTTCTTCTCGGACTCCTGCCGTCCGTTCTCATTGGTCTGGAGATGAAAAACAGGAAATCTACTCAGACTGCAGGAAAGACTAAAACAAAATTGTGAAAAAATTGGCATTTACAAAGTCTCTGGTGCCACGATAATGCCTTAAATTAGCTTGTTTTGTCTGATTAAAGTATTAACATATTTGATTGATGGTCATATATGACAAACAAAAACAGCAAATGGTCACATTTAAGAAGGTGTAACCTAAGAATTCGGTTTGAAAAGTGACAAAAATAATTAAACATAATTAATCCAAATAGTTGCAGAGTAGTTTTCTGACAATCAATTAATCAATAAATCATCAAATCGTTATAATGTACAGACCTGCACAAGCGTGACACATGACACAGATGACTGTTGATGTTCTGTAGTTTAATATTACCGGCGATTTTATTCAGAACTACAAACATATACATCATACTCTCGGTGTCACTTAAAGTTAATCCCCACCTGTCAGCCAATCAGAATGAAGAGTGTTTAGTAGACATGGTCTAAAGAAACATAACATGTGTGTTGTAGATACTATAACGTGTGTGTGTGTTGTAGATACTATAACGTGTGTGTGTGTTGTAGATACTATAACGTGTGTGTGTGGTGGGTAGTGTACTATACCCGGTAGACTGTGTTGTACTATACCGTGTGTTTATGTGTGTGGGTGTTTACTATACCGTGCGTGTGTGTGTGCTGTGTGGTGTACATATATCTGTCGGTTTCGTGACTGTATGTAGATACTATCACATTGTGCTGCGTGTGTATATACGCTAGTACCCCTTGTACCTTCGTTTGTGGTGTGGGTAGTGTACAATACCGTGTGTTGCTGATGTACTATTACCCGGTGTGTGTTGTTGTGGGATGTGTACATCCAGTTCGTGTGTGTGCTGGGTGTGTTTACATACTACTGTGTGTGATGCGTGTGTTCCTACAATACAGTGTGTGGTGTGGATGTGGTAACGTACCCCTTGTGTGTTTGTTGTGCGTGTGGTATACTATACCCAGTAGTTGGTGTGTGGTGCTAATATACGTGTGCTGTGATGTGTGATGCGTAGTGTTATCACTAATAACCTCGTGAGTCGTAGTGGGTGTGTGATACTAAACAAAAAAAAGAACAAAACTATATTACCCCCATTGTTGGGTGACTATTAGTGTACTAAAACTAACCGTGGTTGTGTAGCGTTTGTGTGTGACTACCGGCGTGGGTGCCAACTAATAAACAACATAGTTAGTGTGTGTTTGTGTCCATAATACCGTGTGTGGAGGTGTGCGTGATTTGTATACTATAACAGTGGTGTGTGTGTGTGTGTGTGATGCAATGTAACTATAACGATATGTGCGTGATGTGTGTACTATAACTTTGTGTTCTGTTGTGTGTTGTAGTGTGAAGTGTGTAGTGTGTTATTGAAAGATGAATGATGGTCTGATGAGCCGATGTGACTGAGTGGTGCGGTGTGGAATACGCACTATAAAAACCGGTGTGTAGTGTGTGATGGTGATGTGTACTATAACTGTTGAACAGTGTGTGTGGTACGGAAGAGAGGAGTATAAAACGTGTAAAGTGGAGAGGGGTGGTGGGGGTGAATGTGCTGTGGTAGGATGTGGATAATGTGGTGTTCAGTTGTACTATAAACGTGTTGATGTTAGTGAGTGTGATGTGGTGTGTGATACGCATCCCGGATGCGTCGTGCCTGTGTCCGGTGTTGTCATATACGCTTTTGCACTGTGTGCTGGTGGTGTGACTAACTCGTGTCGTGTGTGTTGGCGTGTGTTGTGGTCGCACCTGTGTGTACTCCAAAACTAAACCCTGTAGCGTGTGGGAAACACGCGATCCAAATTGGTGAAGTGCCTGAATTCCACGGATGTTTCCAAGGAGGCGGGAGCTTAGCAATGCGCGATGCCAGACACCCCTGGAGCATGTCGCCGACTTTACTCGATATTCCCTTTACAACGAGGCTCCCAGTGTGAGCGCTCCCGGCCCCGGTGCGAGGGGGATGGGGGGGGGGGCGAGGGGGCGGCGCGCAGGATGGCGCCCGAGCGAGCGGAGCGCCGGGGCTGAAAGGAAGGAAAAGGGAAAAAAAAAAAAAAGAAAACAAGAAGGGCGAAAGGCGAAAAAGGGGCGGGGAGGAAAAGGGGAAGCAAGAAAACCATAAGGAGCGGGGAGTGGAGAGGGGGAAGAAAAGAGGAGGAAGGAGGAAAGGAGAAGGAAGGGGACGGTGGGAACAAAGGGGGGGAGAACCAGGCGGGGAGTGTCTGGAAAGCCCCTATGGAACTAATGAAACTACCGAACAAGAAGAGGGCTCTAAAGAGAGAAGAGAAAGAAAAGGAAGAAAGAAAAGGAGGAGGGAAAAGGGAGGGGAGGAAGAAAAAAGGACAAGAAAGAAAGGGGAGACGGGGGGGGGAAAAGCAAAGAGGGACGGAGGAAAAGAGAAAAAGAGAGAAGAAAGAACTAAGAGAAGGTGAGAGAAAAGGAGGGAAAGAGGCGGAAAGGGAGGAAAAGGGAAGAGGAAGAAACAGAGGAAAAAGAAGGAAAATGGAAGGGGGAAAAAAAGGAAGGAAAAAAAGGGGGCGGGAAGAAAGAGGGAGAGGGGGGAGGGGGAAGAAAGAAAAAAGGAAAAAAACGACGAAAAAAGAAAGAAAGGAAAGAAAAGGGAAAAAAGGAAGGGGGGGGGGGGGGGGGGGGGGAAGAAAGGAAAAGAGGAAGTAGAGAAGGAAAAAGAAATAAGCGGGGGGAGGCGAAGAAAGCGAGAAAGAAATAGGAGGAAAGAAAGAGGGAAACAGAGGAAGGAGAAAGGAAGGAAGAAAGGAAAAGGAAAGAGAAAAGGAAAGAGAAAAAGAAGGAAAAGATGGACGGAGAGGAAAGGAGAAAGGGGGGGGAGGAAAGGAAAAAGGAAAAGAGAGAAAAAAGGAGAGGGGAGAAAAAGGAAGGATGGAGGGAGATGGAAAGAAAAAAGAAGAATGAAAGAGGGGGGGGAAGGAGAAGAAAAGGAAAAGAAAAGAAGGGGAGGAAACAGAGAGAGGGAGGAAGAGGAAAAAGGGAAAAGAGAAAGGAAATAAAAGAGGAGAAAGAAAGGAAGGAGGGGGAGAGTAAGGAGAAGGAAAAAAAAAGAGATGGATAAGGAAGGGGAGAAAAAGGAAGGAAAGGGAAGAGGGGAAAGAAGATAATAAACCTTGCCCTCCATCCACACACAGCGCAACCTGCCGACGAGCCCAACTAGTCTCACTTTGCCAGACCTTCCTTCACAGTGCTAGAGAGGGTTATGGCTAGGTCCACACAACAATCCAATGCCATGTGGGCTTAGCTTGGCACAGAGCCACTGGGTGAAAGAAGTTTGTGACAGACAGTCTACTAGCTGTCTGGATATTAAGCCCCTTAAATCTGGACCATTTAACAGATAGTCCTCCGAAATCCACAATTTAAAATCAAACACAAAGAAAGGGGCAAAACGAAACGAAAATAAATGCTCAGGGGCGGAATTTTTCCTGTGTGCACCCTGTAACGCAGGAGTGATAAGAAATCCCACAAAAACCACTGCACAGACCCCAAATTCGAACCCAATATCATGAATGCGCCAGGTATAGCAGGACCACACCGAGCTGTGTTTCAGAAATACCACAAGTGTGGGGTTTATGTCCAGCAGTTTTTAAAGGAATAATTTGTTGCCAAAGTAAAGACACAGCAAGATTACGACACACAAAATGCAACGGCAGTTTTAGAAGCTTCCGATTGTGATTCATATCAAACGGGAGACATCAATAAACAATAATCCGTTTATTTTATTTAAACCCTCAATTAATGCTAACTTAGCTATGTCCTTATGCATATGACTGGTATTTTTTGGTTTTGTTTAGATATATGTATTATTAGGTGAATAATGGTCGGTATGATATGTTTGAATTATTATTTCAATTGGATAGTTTTTGGCACAAAAATGACAGGGAGGGAAACGTTAAAAAAAACATTTCATGATAACAAGAGACGCTGGTTTACTTCATCGTTTGTGTTTTGGTTTCATAGCTAGGTCCCATGACATTGATATATAACCAAAAGACATTCAAAACTTGAATTTGTTTTTAAAACAAAAGTCATGCCTCGATAAACTTTGTTAAATTTGACCAAAAGAGACATTTGCATTGTTATTGCATTTGCTTGTGAGCATGATGTAGTGCGGGTTAAACGCACTGTAAACGCCGTTATGCACCTCTCAAACTTGGAAATGGAGCTGACCCACCTCCAAATTGGTTTATCCACCTCCCTGATAGCCTATCGTCCTAATCGAACCCAAGTGAGTGAGCTCGGAAAAACAGGACTCAACTTACTGTTTTTTGAGGTTAATTTGTTCATGTCAGGATTCATGCCACTGACTCAAAAAGCCACGGCAAATTGATAGGTTTCGCCTACCAGTTCAGACAGATAGCAGTCACCTACTACCTTTTTTCCCATTAGTGAAATTCAGAGATATATGTCTGATAAATAACTTGGATGTTTTTCATTCTCAGTGGCCCACTGACCGTTGGGACAAGAAGCCCTTTGCTAGTCATCTAGCTAATTATTGTTGTCGCTCCTACTGTTGCGGTTTCATCACGGGACGTAACTTTCATATTGTAAACATTCGAGTTGGACCATCATAAACGTGCTGTTTACGCTAGGAGTTATGGTTAATGTAGTTTTTCTACTTAATATATGGCTAATTGTATCAACTGAATACTGATTGTGTGACCTAATGCTGTACAACCAGTGATAATTGCCTATACAATGTCTTCAAGTATCACCTTAGCCGTGCCCACCGTATTGGCGATTCCGCGTCCTGAATCCCCGTCCCCGAATGAATGTTACCCACCTCTTTTTTTTACCACTACACCTCATGCTTTGTGAGAGAATTCATTGTACCCATAGACAGGTAGGCGGAAACATAGCGAGGGGGGGATACCCAAGTACCACACTTAATTTGTAATTACAGCTCAACACGGGTTGTAAGATCTGTTCCACTCCAACCCCAACGCTGTTGAAAGGCTACAGTTTTTTTGCATATTGCATATGTGTAGCTCCTGTTAGAAGCCAATTTACGCGCATTGATGAGACTATGAGGAGAACAAAAGAGCTCAGATACGGCCATGGACGTGCAGCATCACAGAACGTAAGTGGAAAGAATGGCGCATAAACATTACAGCTCTGTTCCGTGTGTCCTCCACTCCTACACATTCAGAAATGTGCTGATTATGAAAAACAAGTGAATTCCAGGGGAAAGAATAAAATCCAAAGCAATGTTGAAATCTGAGAGACCAGGAGCAATCACACCCCCCCCAACGTTTCCAATCTCTTATTTCTTGCTCGTCCCAATACACTTGCTCTCCAACCGCACAGTCGGGAACTCATAACGAACAAACGACCACCATCATTCCACTCAGATTGACAACATTGTGCTCCCAGGCTTAAAGGACCTTTTAAGATCTCAATTTAACAACTGTGTACTACTACAGTATTGCCGAAAGTCCATCTGTTTTCCCCAAGGCTGAACGTGATTTTATTGGATTAGTCACCAGCCTTGGTCATTCTTTTCACCTCTCATGCAAAAATCACTTCATTTTCAGAATGTGATTGGTGTTTCAATGTATGTAAACCCTCAATGGGGCAGTTTCAGCGGGTATTTATACCTATATCTTTTAGTTAACAAGGAGAATTATGAGTAATTAACTAATATTAAAGAAGGTATCACAGAAGGGGCCCTTTGTCACCAATTCAAAACATTTCAATGACAGTAGAAGATCCAATCTTTTGTTGTTTCTTACGAAGCGTGTTGTGTGGGATCATCCATGTTATTTTTTTTGGGTAAGTAACAATTACGTTAGTAAAAAGAAAACCCATAATTCTCATGTAATAAAGGGGTCAGAGTATGAACTTAAGACAACACCAAGTTTATTTATGTAAGAGGCCATGCCATGTCTCTACTGCTTTCAGTGTTTGGATATTATTCCAACAGAGTATTATGAGTTTGAGAGCGGTAATCATCATGCAAAAACTCACATAGTTGCTTTGGTCTATTATTTAGTTTCTGGGGCTGATCAGTTGTCAGTGATGCGTCCTTCCAAACCTAAATCTCAGGTGAAACTGACGTTATGGCTCTGCCAAGCTAGGTAAAAAGGGGGTGTCAAGGCAAGAAATAGACAAACTGTTAATCCTGCACCACTGCTATAGTCCCACGGTACCACACATTGCTGTATGTTTCTACATTAGTCCACATTTATTCCCATGTAGAACTGTCAAAGGTTCCCCATGTTAAAACCCGGCACAAGCGATTGACTCTGTGTTTCTGTCCTCTGTGCTTTCTTCAGTCCAGGTCTACTGCCTCCCTCCCTCCCCTGCCTCTTTTACTGTGTAACAGCGTGCAAAGTGGCACGCAAGAAGGAATTAATGAAACACATTACCGGTCGGGAGGATATTGTAAGACAGTTCACTCTGATGAGCTAAAAAAGGAAAACAAAAGGATTTCCACTTCAATGGCCAAACCCGCCCGGTGATGTCGGGATCCGAGGAAAAACAGAGAGAAAAGGGATGTGAATTGTGGAGACTGGGGGGGGGGGGTTAATGAAACTGATCTTCTGATGCAGTCCTGGCATGAGAGAAACTCCAGCAATCTCAGGCCGGAGATTTGAAATAAATCCTGGAGTCCTAAATCCGCTGCAGTGAAACGCAAACCTTGATTTTTTTTTAGGTGTTGATCGTGTGCATGCGCTATTATAGGACACGTCTTCCGTTAATGCTGACTTTTAGCCGCTTCGGGCGCTCAAGAGCAAAGGCAAAGGCTATGTAAATCTAGAGAAGAACAGCGAGGAGGTTCTGCCAAACTCTGACCGCAGAAACTCTGCAAAATGTCTGCGTGATGCAGTATGACGAACTAAAAACAAGTTTCCTGCATGTGTGTATTTGTCCTTGCTGCATGTCTTGTCAGCGTGAATGGGCTCAGTCAGGAACACCAATACTCGGATTCAGTGCTGAGACTTTCCTTTGTCCCAGAGACAGACCAACGACCTTCCACTGACCTCCCACACACTGCTCTGGGCGTCCCCTAAACCTGGCCTCCATCTTATTGGCCGCGCTAACACACACAACACACACCGCCACACCACAGCACACCGCAACTAACACACCACGCACATTCCACACACACACACACACACAACAACAACACACACCACCCACACCGCCTTCCACTCTCACTTAAGGCATCCTACAATAAAGATGGTTTCAGTGTGTTGATTTTAATCTGTTTTGGCAGATTATAATGGCATAGTTAAAACAGAGTTTTCCATTACAACAATTCACAACAGCTGCAATTTAAAAAAGTAACACTTCACGCACTCATTCCAATAATAAATATCACCTACTCATCTCATGAAAAATTTCAGCAAGATAGCAATAAAGCCATGTATTTAAAAAGCCATGTATAATCATTAATAAAGATGTCCATCTTTTGAATTGTGCTTGTTATAAACAAATGCATTAGTGATGTTTATAGTCCTCGCATACCAGACCTTCCTCCAAAGCGCTGCGGAGGAGGGTCTGGCTAGTCCCTGGGCAGAAAAATGTGATTTTGGTTTTTATTGCCATTTTCTTTAAAAAAAAAACCAATCAAGGTTCCTCTTGCCAAATACCTTGTGGGAAGAGCTTCTTTGTATGGTGGAACCTGTTTTACGTCAAAAGGTTGTTAATAGTCGGGCAACAGAAAACGCCGTTTTGGAAGATATCTAGCTAGCTGTCTGGATTTTACCCTGCAGAGATCTGAAGGAGCAGTTAAACTAGTCTTAAAAAAATAGCATAAACAATCACCCGTGGAGTATTAGAATGCACAAAACAACAGAACAAGGCGGCTAAACAGGAACATAAAAAACATCATGCAAAAAGGCTCACGTTGATCCTGGTCAAATTTACCGAACAAACACATCAAACTACAAAAGCAACCCATCCCCCGGCAACTCTACCCAAACTCCATCCTTAGCCTGGCCGTTCTCTTCATTTATTTGGAACAAAGAGAAAGTGTATCTGTTAAGTTATCTTGCTGAGCAGCTTTGTTTAACCTATTTCCTTATTAAAATAAGAGAATATTTCAAACACTTTCTACACACCAAGCAATAATGCTGGACCTTGACCCTCTTTTTCCTATATCTTTTTTAAATAGATATCCGCTGTCTCATTTTCATGAAAATATTTCACAAAGACGAGCAATAAAGACCATGTATAATAAAAAGCAATTAAAATCCCTTACCTAAAGATTAATCCGTTTGAATTGTTGACTGGTGGTTGGTTTAAAACCAAAAAAACAGGGGTCCGTTTAAAAATGAACTGACCGGTTTGTACACGGGGGAATTCACACAGAGGTCACAGTTTGGGTTTATAATCCTGGTTTAATATACGTTCAGTGGGGTTCCTATACGTAGACACAAAACAAATGCATAGGGTGTGTAAAACGTCTTGCTTCCAAACTTCCTCCACAGCTAGTGCAAAGGAGGGTCTGCTAGTCCACACAGCATTCCAAAGGAAAAAAAAACCTGTACCTATTTTTTTTTGTCTCCACCTTCCCTTTCCTCCTTCTCATCAAGATCCTATAAGTATTCACTACTCCTTAATGTGATTTTCTACAAAGCACATAGTTGACTTGAGAAGCTTTTCAGTCGGTGTAGAAGGGGATCATAGCAACGAGACTGCACTGGTGAAATTACTAATTACTAACTGCTTCAGACAAAGGACTTGTCTCTGTACTTGTTTATTACTAATCTGATTGCTGGCATTCTACACCATGCCATAAACCATCCTGTTACGAGACTGGACATTTAGTTGGCATTATAGAAATTCACACTAGTTTTGTTTAAGTCAATTTATATTTCCGATCAATTTGTTAACGTTAACGTAACTGCCCCAAGTACATAAAGTTAGCCATGGCGCCCACAATAGGCTCAGTGCTAGGACCATTCTTTTCTCCTTATATATGCTTCCTTTAGCAAAATTATTTAAACACTCAATTACCTCTTCAATTTTTTGCGCAATGACACCCATTATATCTTCAATCAAGCATACAAAACAGTCATTAGCTAAATTCATTCAGCATGTATAAATGATATAAAATCATGGGAATTTTTTATTTGGGCCTACAATTTCTGATGTTAAACTCAGAAAAAAAAAATTTTATTGTGCTGGGCCCAAACACCCTCCTACTTCACTTCTAAGGGATATAGCTACGCTAGCTGGTATGCCCTGGCCCTCCTGCACTACTGTTCACCAAGTAAGAGTTATTTTTGATCAGGATATATCCTTTAACGCCCATCTAAACAAACCTCAAGACCAGTCTTTTAATTTCGTAAAACATTGCCAAAAAACATCCTGTCTCATAACGATGCTGAAAAACTAGTCCATTGTATGCATTGTGCTTCCTGTAAATCTAGGATTTAATTTAAAAATCTTTTCCCTTGCTTACAAAGCTCTAAATGGTCAAGCACCTCTTATCTTGAAGAGCCTTAGTGCCTTATTGTCACCCCACTCTGATTCTACGCTCCAGAATTCACAATTCTTTGTTGGTTTTCCTAAATTCTTTAAAAGTAGAATGGGAGCCAAGCTAAGCTATTAGGCCCTCTATGTGGAACTCAAAGCTTTCGGTGGTGGGTTTGGATGCAAGACACCATCACCACACAAATTAAGATAACTTAAAACTCTCATGCTTTGATAAAGCTTATAGTTGGGATGCAGGCTATCACTCCACCTAGACCTGGGGGAGGGTGGGGTAGCTGCAGACCGGACCCCTTCTCTCTCTTCGTTCTTTTCGTCAAAGTTGTCAATTCATCTACATATAATAAATAATATCATAAAACTAGAGAGATCCAGGCCAGTACAAGCCCAACCGGCTCCCTCGTCTTTAACCCTGTCTCCCTTAGTTATGCTGTAATAGTTTAGACAGCTGGTGGACCTTCCTTGACACACTGAGGGTCCCTCTCGCTCTCCTTTATCTTTCATTTGTGTGCATCCATTTCCCAGATTGCTTTTTACTAACCTACTTTGGGGAAACTCATTCCCCCCGGAGTCCTTATTTTCTTTTCCCCCCAGCATGATTTCCTGGGATCACGGGAGGTCCACCCATTGTTTCACTGTTGCCTTGTCCTGCTATAATGCCTGAGATGCCCGGATTACCATCCTGCTACGCTCTGGCGGTGCAGTGCCCTGCTCGCCATGACTACTACAACACTATTTTTAGGTCACTGTTTTCCCTATCTTTTACTGTGATTGTTATTTGACACTCTTCATTGCAGACCCCAACCGGCCCTATCGGACACCGCCTACCAACAGCCTGGGTCCGTCTTGAGGAAGTTTCCCGCCACGGCCCACTGTTGCTTGGCTTGAGGGACTACTAGAAACTTTTTGTTTTTTGGGAGGCAAAGGAGACACTGGAAAGATCCCAGGCTCCCATAGAGCCCCCTTGAAGCTGGAGGAACCCAGAACAACAAGAACCTCATCTGCTCTGGAGCTTGAAGATGGAGCTCGTAAGGAGAGACGAGGATGCTCAAGGTAGTTAAGAACTCAACGGCAGTTAGAGTGGAGAGCTATTTAGAGATGGAGCGGGGTTCAAGCTCACAATCTAAGAATAAATTGAGCAAGGAAAAAGATTGGAGGAATGACAATACTATAAAGATCCAGGCTTCCCATCAGCGCCCAGCTGGAGATGTAGACCAGAACAACAAGCCCCTCAAGGGCTAACTCTTGAGGAAAAGTTTGTGAACATCAGCTGGAAGATCATCCTCAACCCTGTAAGGAGGACAGCTTCATCCCTCCGTCATGCAACAAGAAGCCTGAATATGACTCAGACTGCAAAAGAGCAGGAGTGTAGAGGAATGAGAGCACCTTGAGGTCCCAGCTGGTAATCCTCCCGAGCCAGATAAAGGCAAAGCCAAAGAAGAAGAAGTGGTCCACTACAAAAAGCTTTGCTGGCTGGACAGAGAAAATGCATTGTACTGTATAGTACGCTGTCTGTCCTGTCTGTGTAGGTCTGAATCTGTTGTCTGTCATGTGTGTGTGGGTCTGGTGTACTGGTCTTGCCGTGGTCTGTCTGTCTTTTGGGTGGTTTTGTGCTGTTGTGTTTGTGTGTGATGTGTGTGTGGCGTGCATGTCTGTGCAGGTGTGTGTGATTGTATGTTTTGGTGCTGTTTTTTTTTTTGTGTGTGGGTGTCTGTGTGTTGGTTTTTGTAGGTATGTTGCGTGTGTGTCTTGTGCTGTTTTTTTCTGTCCGGTCTATGTGCTGTTGTGTGTGTGTGTGTGTATGTGTGTGTGTGTAATGACCGTCGTCCACTCCTCCTCCACCGTGGGACACATGGTAACTGGTTCCTTGTGGTTCCAGGCTAAGTTGTACAGATCTCGGAGCAAAGTGGTCCCCCATAGACGCGTTCATGCAGGGCCATCAGGTGAAGGATTGGAAAACGCCTGATCCCGGCAACCACTGTCCCCCTAGGGGTAAAGTGAAGATCCAACGGCTCGGAAGGCGTATTAGGCAACCCCCAAGCCACGTGAGGTAGGTTACTGTCGGGAGGGTACAGTGGCTAGGGGGAAAAAACCCCAAAGACCAACCTGCACCTTGGAGACATGGCACAGGCGAGTCCCCTGACCAGACCACCACCCTGCCCCCTGCCACTCCTACCAGACGAGGTCTTCATGGGTTCCCCTCATGGCCACTGAGGTTCTTCTGGTAGAAGATTGAGATCTGCGCAGCCAGACATTACTTACACTCTTTGCATCCTACACCCCCAATTTTATAATTGGCGGCAAATATTTTATATGTTAATATAAATAGTAAATATATGGTTTTGTCTGGAGCACATTATGGTCATCCAAAGAAACATCTTTAAATTAACACGGACGGAATCATTTCTTTCATGGACATTTTGCAGGTTTACTACGAGTCCTTTTTCATTAGCTTTAGACTTTTAAAAGGGAAACAAACGGTTGATTTAGGGTCCACAGAGCCTTCCAGACACAGCTGCAATTCAAGAGTTTTATGAAGATGAAAATCTTTAGAACACAACAACTGTTATTGTCAATTAACTACAAACTTGATTATTTGGTAAGATCAATTATCAGTTTACTTTTTGTTATTGCTAAATAACTACATCCTATGTTTAATAATGATATTCTGAGCCTCTTCTTTATGCTCCCGTCATGTTGACTTGTTTTGCCTGTGTTTTGCTTTTGCTACTACCTGGGCCTGTGCACTAAACCAGGATAAGGGATTAAGCCCGGTATATTCAAGTTATCCTGGATGAATTTAATTTTTGACCATCGGTATTGCACGAAACCATTGTTGAATTAAACACCAGCCAAGTAACCATGTAGAATTTTATTCTTTGCTTCTAGCCTGGTCCAGCAGCCAACAGCCACGGCTAAGATTAATTCTGAAGATCCTCATGGGTCCCAAATCACAGCTGCCGTCTGATCCAAAATAACGTTTTTAACAGTTATGTTTCCGTTGTCTCCTGCATTTGTTCTGCTGCTTTAATTTTATTACATGCATTGCCTAATTGTCCTATTGTTGTCGCAAGTTTGATTAAACCCTACTACAGTTCTTTAGATGGTTAGAAATAGTTGCAACTAGCAACCCCGATGATAATAATGCAAACTGGTCAGAGACAATAACATTCATGATTTCCTTTTCTATGTTGCTTGTCCTTCTCTAATAAAGGACCAGTTTGGTGTTTACGCCTTAATAATGGAGGCCTAATGATTTTTTTATTACAGCTTACATTGGTTTCATAGCTTCTCAATTAGTCTCACATCCTGGACCAATACGTTCCTATATACAGTACATATTAGTGTAATTATCATTATCACCACCGGAACCCACATGCTATCTTAATATTTTTAATTTGGTGCGTTCACATTGTCATAAGACTTAAAAACATGAATGTTGTTTTACCCAAATGCTCTCAAGCGTGTATAGAATTCACCGTACTTCTTTTTCTATGTTGTCCCTTTCTGATTGTTTCTGTAGGAAACATAATTGTACACGACTGAGATATAGCTTGGAGATGTGTGCATATGGTTATAAAACCGGTTTCTCACGTGTGACTAAGGTGTTTTTGAATAAGCCCGTACCCCCGCTACCAAGTTTGGTT
This sequence comes from Etheostoma spectabile, assembly GCF_008692095.1. Classification (NCBI taxonomy): domain Eukaryota; kingdom Metazoa; phylum Chordata; class Actinopteri; order Perciformes; family Percidae; genus Etheostoma; species Etheostoma spectabile. The sequence goes on along the minus strand of NC_045755.1, from coordinate 8,528,072 downwards.
TCCCAGAACGTTCTGGGAACGTCGTTTTTTTGTTGTGGAACGTTCCCTGACGGTTTTTTTGGGTGTAGTTTGGTTGGCTGCTGGTTAATTGGAATTTTTTCTTAACGTTCCGGAACGTTCGTTTTTGTTAGCAGCGAACGTTCTCGGAACTGTTCTCCTAACAAGTTTCTCTAAAAGTTAAAAGAGGCATAGAGGTCCATGCCAGGAACTTAATTCCCTCTGGCTCACTTTAAGGAAGAGTAAATAAATGAATACATTTGATTTATTAGAGTGGCTTTACATGGTAGGCTATCCAAAGACACTTTCCGTAAAAGCAGCACATTATATCACATAAAAACAGAAATAATGAAACTAACTTATTTAAAATTCATTACAACACAGTGTAGCCTACAACTTTTGTAAAAATGTGGAGTGACTATAGGCTTGGGTAATATGTTTACATCCATCACACATTAAGTCGGGTCCACTAGGTGGGCTTTTTCACCATCCTCCGTTTATAACACTGTATTTCCCTTTTTGCAGTTTCGTCCCCTCCTTGTTTATTTCCATCAGAAGCGGCTTCTGCTCATTGTGTGTAAACCTATTGCGCAGCGCTTCGCTTTCTGCATCTTAAATCTGTGATCGATAACCGTGGTCTTTAATAAAGCCCTTGAACGGGCCCTTAATCCAGCTATCTACCCTGAGGCTTGACATAGCTTCACCTTTATCATCTGGCGTCGGCAACATGCAACCAATTAAAGAACCGCGATGAGAGGATCACTGTAAGTCAAGCTGCGCTTTGAACACTTACCTGGAAACTTATTCCTACTTTCGTGCAACAGGCCTGAAGTCTGTTTGTCCTTGAGTTTCCTGCCCATCCCGGCGCCTCTCCTCGAGCACACCTGCTGTCCCTGCAATCTGCACACCCTGGTCCATGATTAATCACTTCTGCACCATATCGCTGTGACCAGACATCCATATCCCCCCTGGATCCCTGCTTAGCCGTAACATTATGTTAGCGCTTGTATCTTGCATCAGTTTTTAAAATCTTTTTGCCTGTCCTAAACCTGCCTCTTGTTCCTCCTGTCGACATTAACCAACCTGGAGAGAAAACTCACCCTGTCCTGGCAACAACTTCACAATTGGATTCTCAATAAATCTGCACAAATCCTCCCTGCCCCCTCCCTATTTCATCACCCGAAATACAATTTTTTTTGTCACTTTTCCTTATTTTTTTACTGTACTGTTATTGCCACTATTCCATAATCCAACCCTAACCCGTTCGTCAGACACCCCCTACAAAGACCCTGGGTCTGTCCCAGGTTTACTTCCGTCTGAATAACTCTTGTTCAGGAATGGAGCACACTATAAATAAATTGAAATTTGAATAAGATACCTGTCGCATGAACCAGATCCCGGGTGAGTCTGATGAAAACTCGGCTGTTTCTGCCTGGTTCAGCTCCGAGATACGTTTGTTCTGTCTGGCTGTGTTTAGAAGTGGTTGAAGGACAATATAGTGTTTGGCTTTTTTTACATTGAGTTCCTCTTA
>NC_045755.1:8524488-8526519 GCF_008692095.1 Etheostoma spectabile | reverse complement strand
AAGCTGTCACAGATGAATGTAGTGGAGTAACTAAAGTAACTAGTAACTAAAGTAACTAAAGCTGTCACAGGTTAATGTAGTGGAGTAACTACAGTAACTAAAGTAACTAGTAACTAAAGTAACTAGTAACTGAAGCTGTAACAGATGAAAGTAGTGGAGTAACTAAAGTAACTAGTAACTAAAGTAACTAGTAACTAAAGTTGTACACCGCATATAACGTAATTGAGTAACTACAGTAACTCAGTAACGGAAGCTGTAACAGAATGAATGTATGGAGTAACTACATAACTAGTACTAAACAGTAACTATACTAAGCCTGTAACAGAATGAATGTGTGGATACTAAAGTAACTAGAACTAAAGTAACTAGTAACTGAAGCTGTAACAGATGAATGTATGGAGTAACTACAGTAAACTAAGTAACTAGTACTAAGCTGTAACATATGAATGTAGTGGAGCTACTACAGTACTAGTAACTACATGTACCTATGTAACTAAGTAACCATAGTAACTAAAGCTGTAACAGATGAATGTAGTGGAGTAACTAAAGTAACTAGTAACTAAAGCTGTAACAGATGAAAGTAGTGGAGTAACTAAAGTAGCAGTTCTAATAGTTAGAAGATTTCTCTCTTAGTGAGTAGAAGTAGAAAGTAACATGAAAAGAAAAGGCTCGAGTAAAGTAAAAGTACCTCAGTAGCTCAACATTTGTACTACAGTACAGTACTGGAGTAAATGTACTTAGTTACATTCCACCACTGGTTACATGGTATTTTTTTAAAGTAATTTAAATACTAGTTTATATGTTCACACTGCGGACAAATACACATTAAACACAGTGCAGCGCTTTTCCTTTTAGAAGAGATATCTTTTGAACTTGTGATTCTTGACTTTTTTGCTTTTCTTCTACGGTTTAATTTGACCGCTATTCACCAAACTACCAAGGAAAACTCCAAATATGTGAAAATATGTGACAATAAACCTGATTCTGATTCAAGGAAATCAAAGAGCAATGAAGTGACTTATTCAACCACTTGTAAAAGCTCTTCAATAGAACAGAATAGAACCAGTTATGTCAACTAAAACACCAGAGAACACATCAGTGATGTTAGTCTTCAGTTAAGAGAAACCAGCAGTAAAACTACCTCTACCGCCCCCTTGTGGCACACAGCGGTACTACTACTGCTATGGCAGATACAGTATACTGTATATTTCCCAGGAATGCAGTTTTGAGCAGTATTTGCTGTCCCAAAGTTTGAGTGTAAGATGTATTAATGTCATGTAGTTGGTATCTTGTGCAGTTTATGGCACACTGCAGTAGGGGTGGGGTCAAAAAAAAAAAAATCAACAGCATCGTATCGCGATGTTTTCCGTGGCAATACTGCATCGACACACAGGCTCCAAGTACGGATCGGTTATTATATTATATTATATTATATTAAAACCTGTAGGGGGGCTCTATAGAGTATATACGTAACAGTATATATAAATGGCAAAAACTGCATAGGGCCCTTTAATATCATCAGCCAGTGTTATTTGTCATTTGTGTCCAGGTGGTATAAGTAAAAGGTGTGGCAGTACTTGGGCGGATCAGAAGACGGTGTGTACCTGTTCTGCGTACAGTAGGGGTGAATTAGCAGGTGCAGGCTTCTTCCAGCTGAACTGTCTGCGATACTCTGACCTATGACTTCCTGACCTTTGACCTCCGGTCCTCAGCCCCGCCCTCCACCGCAGAGCGTGCTGAACCTGCCACACAAAGTAAGGTGCTGACTTTAAATTTAGTTTCATATTTTTTATTCTCATTATCTGCCCAAGATGTTCTGTTTTGGTTTATTTAGTGTCATTTCAGAAATGTTATTGGCAGCTCCTCATGTGACTACGTTTCGGCTCACCTCATTGGCCGAGGGCTGGCGTGCATCGGGCGCTGCCGTAAACGGTCGGCTCAGCTGTGGTTGGCTATCGTGCTCGGAGGGGCGGGGCTTCGCTGAGGAGACAGAAAAACACGCAACAGCTCAGAATCAAGCGTCTAAAGATG
>NC_045755.1:8523755-8524478 GCF_008692095.1 Etheostoma spectabile | reverse complement strand
TCCCGAAGTTTATGGAAGACTTGGGGATATACATTTGGGGGTGTGGGGGTGGGGGGGTGGTGGTTTAGGGGCTCTCCCTTAAGAAAATGTTATAATTTTAAGGACACTTCATCACAGCGCTGTGTGTCCCGAGCCCGAAATATAATCAAAGGGTACCCCACACACCCCCACCATGGACTGTTTTACCCTGCTGCCCTCTGGAAAGAGGTTCCGCAGCATCGCTGGGGTCCACCAGGTTCTGCACAGTTTTTCCCCACTGCCATCAGACTGTTGAATCTGTGCATAAACGAACTCTGACACTATTGCACGCCATCGGGTATTTAAATGCTGCTGAACTTTTAGCCATTTCAGTGCCTCTCTTTTTTACTTTTTTACTCTTCAATTGCACACTGTTCATCCCTGCACTGGTACACTTTGATCACTGCTGCACTTCTGTATAAATATTTGTAATATCGGAAATGTATTCCATTGCACCTGGAAATACATTGCAATATTTAAAGCTGTACATGAAACGCAATTTTCGTTTATTATGCATCTGTACATATAAAATGACAAATAAATAAAGTTGAAGTTGAAGTTTGAAGTTGAATTTTAGAAGAGAAAAAAAAAAAGGGTTTAAATGTGCTTGTGTATGTGTGCATCTGTGTCTATGGTGTGTAAATAATAATGTGTAAATAACTGAAGAATAAGATTTACTAAAGGATAAAAGTAGAGAAAGGAGGT
>NC_045755.1:8523629-8523732 GCF_008692095.1 Etheostoma spectabile | reverse complement strand
AGTTGTTTATCAACTTCTTCCTTCTCCTTTTAAACATGGGAAATGTTTGTTCTGTTTGAATGACTTTCTATTTTGGAAGACTGTGCTAATAAGTACATGACCT
>NC_045755.1:8522944-8523619 GCF_008692095.1 Etheostoma spectabile | reverse complement strand
TCTGTCATTTTAATTATATATGTATGCAGGAATGCATGGATATAAATCTTTTATTTTAAAGTTGTTTTTTTTGTTTTTTCTTTGTTCAAATAAACTATTAAACTGAACTAAAATGTAATAATTTTAAATAAAAAAATATGCATTTTTGGACCGTTATTATTATTATCATCATCATATCTGTGTCTAAGAAGGTAATAAATAAATACCACTCAAAAACTTTAAAGACAAAAACATTTAGGGACCAAATCAAATCAAATCATTAGATCTGAGAAAAGTAATTCAGCTAGTTTTGATGCTCACACTGATTTTTATTGATTTACATTTACTCAGCTTAGGTGGTGCTCCCCCAAAGCAGCTTGGGTGGTGCGCCTGCGCCTCATGATGGTGGAGAAAACCCTGGATGTGTATTTACCAAATGTGACCACAGCTCCTGGTTCTCCTGATGGTTCTGGGTCCGCAGCAGGTCGTGGTCCGGCTGGGGGTTCTGGGTCTACGGGAGATCCGGTGTCAGCCCGTGCTTCAGGGGGTGCTGGAGGATTTGGCTTCGTGGAAGACTCTTTCCTGGGGGCGGAGCGCCTCCTAGAGGCTGATGATGAAGAAGGAAGACATCAAGCCTCGTCTTGTCTTCACGTCAAAATTAAAAATCAACACTTTTTATCGATGTTTTTAACTTTT
>NC_045755.1:8522806-8522934 GCF_008692095.1 Etheostoma spectabile | reverse complement strand
TTGTCCCTTTTTTCAACACTTTTGACCCTTTTTTCAATGTTTGTCACTTTTTTGATGTTTTGAACAACATGTAACACTCACTTATAAACTTTAGTTTTACAGTTATTTTTGGAATTTACGGTCAATAA
>NC_045755.1:8521073-8522206 GCF_008692095.1 Etheostoma spectabile | reverse complement strand
TTCTTCTCTCTCCTGTAATGATTTTTTTTTAATCTATTAAATGTACTTTATATATACACATATATATATATATATATATATATATATATATATATATATATATTTATGCAAGTAAACTAAAGTGTAAACTTGTTAATATCTTAACATCACACACTACAGATAAACATGCTTATCAACAGCACTTTATGAACTTTACTGTGTTCTTTCCTACAGTCTACGGTTGTACCTCTAACGTCTTTCTGAGATTATCATGAGATTGTTATGGGGGCTTCCTACCAGCAGGGGGGGCTGTTGAGTGCTGCGGGTCTGGAGGACAGAACAGAGAACCCCGGGACTGAGCGAGACCACCAGGACCGGGCCTCTTCCGACGCTGGAGACCTGGTTCTCTGCTGACACCTGAGAGAAAGACATGTCCAAGAGACGAGCTGTGACTTCAGACTTTTTAGGACGGGGATGATCATTTGCCCCCGCTGCCTCTGTCCAATCAGAGCTCGGATCAGGGTTCTTACCCATCTGGTCGGAGCGCAGGCCGGCCAATGGAGCGCAGCGCTGAGGGGACACACTCCTGGACCGGGGGACCCGGTAGCTTTTCTGGTATTCACTCCGACTCTGAAACAAACACACAAACATAGAAATATTGTTGTGTTTTGGTGGCTGTTGTGGTTAAAAACTGAGTTTCCAGAGATACCAAATATGTAGTTTATGTTAATAAAATGAGGCAAAAGACATCTGGAATATTTCCTTTTGATGAACTAGTGCAGCAATAAACAAAAAATGGAAAGAAATAATCTTGTTGATATGAATATTTCATCATTTGTGAATAGAAAAAAAGAACACCTGTGCATGAGCATGAATGAATTATTGTATATTAGCAGGAATTAATGAACAGGCAATTAAGATAATTAAAATTTAATCAATTTAATATACAATATAAAAAAATGCAGGTACTTGTTGTGTTGCAGCCTTGGAGGACAGTAAGCAGCGCTCTAGTGTGGCTTCATTTTACATTGAAAAAGTTCTGTCAAACTGCATCCATCCATCTTCACCCGCTTATCCGGTATCAGGTCTCGGGGGTCCAGCTCCAGCAGGGGACCCCAAACTTCCCTTTCCCGAGCCACATCAACCAGCTCCGA
>NC_045755.1:8518469-8520853 GCF_008692095.1 Etheostoma spectabile | reverse complement strand
CCCAGCTGGACGTCCCTCCACCTAGTCCTGGGTCTTCCCTGAGGCCTCTTCCCAGCTGGACGTCCCTCCACCTAGTCCTGGGTCTTCCCTGAGGCCACCTCCCAGCTGGACGTGCCTGGACCACCCCCCTAGGGACCCCCCTTACCAGATGCCCGAACCACCTCAACTGGCTCCTTTTGACGGGAAACTGCAACCCACCATCAAAATAAAAACTTTCCTCTTACTTGTGAAAATAGGCACGTGACCCGTTTCAACTCACCCCTCAAAGAATCGGAATCGATAAGAATCGGACTTGGAATCAGAATTGTTAAAATCCAAAACGAAGCCCGACCCTAGATTTGGTTGTGCTACTAGACTCTAGCTGAGGTTGTACAGTCAGTGAATGTTAATCTGAACCTGATTAGCTGGATTAGCTCATTAGCTCACATTAAACCCCCATATACCCTGACTCTGCAGTCTCGTGCTCTATTCCGTCCGGTACCCCGGATATTGGTTCATTTGAGCTGAAGCTGTAATGTAGTTACAGCCCGTTCATGAACGTTGTTGTTAGCGAGCTAGGAAGCTAACTGTTGGTTAGCATCCGTTTGTTTGGCTAGCAATGCTAACAATGCTAACAACCTGTTGCTTACCTTGAAGCGGACGGTCATAGCACTCTCGCTGCCGACAAAACACCGCGATAAGTCGCTCCTTCTTACCACGCGGACTTTGACTTAGTTAACAAGCTGGTCTTATATCGTTTAACTGGTTAACGAGGTTAACCAGCGCGCTAAACCAGCTAGTTCTCATCTTCGGTTACTGGGACAAGCTGCCGCCGTTGCCATGCGAACTGTCTGTGTTGCCATGGCAGCTTAGCGTCTTGCGTCATCACGTTGACGACTGACGTCAGTTGTTGTCATTCTGTTAAGAGTAGTAATAATAATAATCATGATCCCCTAATTGCTCTCCCTCTTTCTTTTTCTTTTGTCATGTTGTTCCTAATCAATACATCGATTTGACTTCACACTCCCCACACATTATCAAATCTGAATAATTAATAATGATGAATAAATAATAATAGCTTTTCTGTGGTAGTAATAATAATAAAAGTAATAATCCTTATTTGTGGAGCACTTTTCAAAAACAAGTTACAAAGTGCTCTAACACGTGTAAAGACCATAATACCCAAGAGACGGTAATACACAAAAGATAAAAGCATGAAAACTTTGAAAAGACTAAAATACAGATAAATATAAAATTAGTAAAATACAATAAAATAAAAGGGATCAAATAAAGTAAAATAAGATGTGTAAAGGCTTTTCTATAAAAGTATGTTTTAATGTATGTTTTCTGGTTCTTTTATATAAGCGAGCAAAACAAGTGGCTCTTTAAAATGTAAGCTATTTTAGTCTCAAATTAATGTATTTTATAAAGATTTTTGGGTCTTCTTCGCTGTATTTCAGAGTGACAGTGAAAGGTGGGAGAAAGATGGGGGATGACACCCGGGCCATGGGGCACCCGGTCTTACTGGGGGAGCTAGACGTCGCCCCTTCAGTCCCAAAATATTAAATAATAAAATATATATCCATCTTTTATGTCTGCCATCCATCCATCCATTCATCCATTCATCCATCCATCCATCCATGCATCCTCCATCATCCATGCATCCTCCATCCATCCATCCATCCTCCATCCATCCCTCCTCCATCCATCCATCCTCCATCCATCATCCATGCATCCTCTATCCATCCATCCATCCTCCATCCATCCATCATCCATGCATCCATCTATCCATCCATCCATGCCCCCCCCCCCCCCCACGCGTGCTGCTGGGGGTTTCTGTTCTGGAAGAACCAGTGTCAAACAAAATCTTTCACACCAATTTTAAACTCCAACGAGGACTGAACCGTGACGTTTCGCAGCTTGAGATGGAATTAACTTATGAACTGGTTTCTCTTACATGTTCCTGGTCAACGTACAGTAGGAAACAAGAAGGGCGTTTATTCAGTAACGTAAAATAATTTCTTTTTGAATTTCGGTTTGACTTGTGCTGCGGTTTGCTCTCGTCAATTTCAGTGCGACTTCTACCTTCTTTACTTCAGCCTTTTTACAGAAACTCAAAGATCACAGAGTGTAAATCTCAGAGATAGTTCCAGTGTGCCCTTAGCCTAGCTTAGCACACATACTGGAAGCTAGAGGGAAACTGCTAGCCTAGCTTTATAATAAAAAATAAAAAAACTTAATTATTAACTTAAAAATATGCCTTAATTTATCATGGACGTTAAGGCTTCTGTATTCTTCAAACCAGGGCTGTAGTCAAGACCACCTTAGTCGAGTCCAAGACCACCTTAGTCGAGTCCAAGACCTGGACTAGTTGAGTCCAAGTCAAGACCGAGTCCACGAGTTTG
>NC_045755.1:8518315-8518431 GCF_008692095.1 Etheostoma spectabile | reverse complement strand
AGTCCAAGTCCAGACCGAGTCCAGGACGGAATAAAGGTCTTATGCATGACAGTTTCAAGACAATCATTTAGGGTTTCACTTTCCCTCCAATATTATCATCAACATAATAAAGACAC
>NC_045755.1:8514984-8518305 GCF_008692095.1 Etheostoma spectabile | reverse complement strand
TCCAGACCAGAAGCCATATTGGGCAAGACCAGCGGCCGAGACAAGTCCAAGACCAAATACTATAATACTATATAGTCTTGAGTCCGGACTCGAGTCCAACACCGGACTTGAGTAATACAGCCCTGCTTCAAACTAAGTGCTTCCCTGGATGTCTTGACAGCATCTGAAAACCTTTCCTCGGCAGTTTCTGACCATTAAAGTTTGACTTAAAAACCAAAAAGACAATCCAACTTTGCACAGTGTCCGTGGGAGTGTGAAAGAAAGGACAAATTTAACTTATTTAACTTCTCACAAGCTCAGTGCCATGAATGTCTTCGAGGAAAGACCGTCTCAGAGTGTGCCATTCTGAAAACCGGTGTAAAAACGGACAACACATCGTACGCCCGTCCTTCTTTTTGAGGCCTTTAAATCTGCCAAACGTCCATGACAGAAGCACGTGATCACTATATGAGCCGTTAGCCTTTGCAGATCCAGAAGTCGCACAAAATGACAAATGCCACCGCAGCCGTTGTTACTGTGGAAGCCAAAAAGGTCTGCCTGCAGCCGCGGCGGCTAGGGGGTGATTTGATTGGCCGAGCACATGTCGGATTTCCAGGCGCTGCCACGAGCAGTTGAGCAAAAACGAGCGCTCTCATCACAAGAACGCTGGAACTGTGTAGCCCAAGTGTTTCCCTGGGAGCTTTAAAAGGCTATCGCAACACTGGCGTTCCTATTTGTTAGCATGCTAGCACGTTAGCAAGCAACAGTTTTAATTATATTTTGTCAGGATAACCCTGTCATACCCGATCCGTACCAGGAACCTGATCCGTACCAGGAACCTGATCCGTCGCCCGTCTCCTTCCACTCTCTGCGAGTTGCCGTTTTTAACCTCTGTTCGTTTGAGGAAACATCATCAAACATCGAGCTAGCACGCTACATGCTGAAAATATCAAGTTTTGAAGCGAATTTGGATCGTGCAACAAGCCGACCTGCTCGGTTCTTTTGGGAAATTGTTGTAAAGATTTCCAAAGAATATATTCAGGGCCTCTCCTCTCTAACTGGGCCGTTTTGGGACCGATTGGTGGGACAGCTGAAGTACGCACGGAGATGGTAAGAGCCAATGAGGTGTAACCATGAATCAGCTAATTTAAATAGCTCACGTTAATGTTTTGTGTCAACAGTTAACTTCAGTAGACGGCATTTTCTTTTGCGGGGTGTAAATGTTATTACTTGTTGAGATAGAGCTGACAATGCAAAACCAACAAATGACTTAACTATCCTGAGTTAGGTCATTGCCTAATCTCAACCATCTACAGTACATGCATGCGACATGAGTAGAACAAATTGTGTTCGCGGTACGGATCGAGCATCTCAACGCTAGAGCTGACAGGAACGCGCCGGCCCCCCCCATAGCTGCAGACCAGACCTTTCACCTGGAAGCCTCTGCTCGGCATGCAAACTGTCGCAGCACCTCCTGGAGGTCAGACTGAGTACTGACGGAGACATCAACATGCTACGTGACTGAACGCACTGCAGGAGAACCAGAACGCTGGACCAGCAGAACCACGTTGCAGCGCGGCGCTCCTGGCAGTGCGACACCGGGCACAGCAGCACTCACAGAGGTCTCTGGTCCCACACGCTGCATCTGAAAGATGACCACGCTCACATTTAAAAACAAAGACAGATATTCAAAGGCTTTTTGTGGCTGCTGCGTCACAGACCACGCCCCCCAGAATGCACAAAAGGGGCGGGGCTTCAGCTTTAAGCCCAACCCTCCTCCGGTTGGTCTCGACCTCAGCCGTGCTACCGTTACAAGGAAACCGTCGGTGCCCAATCTGTGCCGCCTGCACAATCCCTCCAGCGCGTGATGATAAATCCTGTTCCAAGGATTTACGACACTGCACGATCTGTTCCACGCTCATAGTTGTAGCGTTCTGCCGTTAGCCTCCACCGGAAAGCTAACATAAGGTTAGCTAACGGCTACTTCGGCTAACCGCTAGTTGAGACAGCACGTAATAACTTTAAAAAGACCCTCAAAACCTGACAATAACCGTTAAATATATAACAGCTGTTATGTCAGTTCTACTTTACTTGTGCTCATTTAAAATACAATCAGTCAATACTTATAGTTATTACTGTAAAGTCTTAATTTAGCTGGAGCCTGCTTTCCCCCGTGTTTGGTTTGAGTTATTTTAGACTGAATCAAGCTGTCAGCTAGTGGCTAGCCAAATTAGCGGTTAGCTAGCTAAAGTAATGTTAGCCTCCACCGGGAAGCTAACGTTACTTTAGCGGCCGGCCGTTACAACTACAACCGGAAGCATGGAGAAAAGATCGTGCAGTGCCGTAAATCCTCGTAAAACAGGATTCTTATGTTACGACCCTTACGTTAACTGTCTAGGGGAAGCTAGAGCCAGAGCAGCGTTAGAAAACGTAACAATTATATTATTAACGTTAGCTTCCCGGTGGAGGCTAACGAGAGCAGGATTATCTACGCGTACGTGAACATTTTACGCATTTCGGATCGTGCAGGCAGCGCAGATCGGCCACCAACATAAACACTGAGATTTTAGTTACACTTTCTTCTTTAACTGATGACAATATTTAATCAAAAAAAAACTATCCAGGTGTCAGCGGCACTACATGCTAGCACCTTAGCATGTTAGCTTTGAGCTACTACTACTCATTGGGAGTATGCTACAGTGCTAGCATGCAATATTACACCAGATGATCTGAGAATGCAAACATAAGAAGGACCAGATCTGACTTTTTTTTTCTTTTTTTTGGATAGTTTGATATATTCTCATCAGTTGAAGGACTTCTGACACATAATTAAGTGCTTCCCCTCTCAGACGGGTTAATAACATTAATAGTCAGGTAATATTATGATTAATAATACAGATGCAACACCAGCTGGCTGCCCTGCTCAGTAAATATAACTCAACCCCCCCCGCCCCCCCCGCCCGGGCCAAAAAACATAATCACAGAAACTTTTGTGGTTCGTTGCTCACACATCCACTTACAAACACACAAAAACACGCACTCACAAACAACACACACACATACATAGAAGGTACTGGACCAGTGTGAGTCTGCGGTCTAAAGGCAACATGTCCTCCCTGAGCAGCAGATCTAGAGCCAGCTCACCGCGCTGCTACGCTAACGAGCTAGCACGCAGCTAACTGACACTATTGCATTGTTAGCTCTGCTTCAAATTTGCTATATCGCCCCCAAAAGCTCAAATTTCAATGCTGATTAAACTTAATATTGTTTTCAAACAGCATGTTTAGCAGTTTTAGCTTTTCCTAACTGACAAGCTAGCTCAAGCTAACTAACAGCAATCAC
>NC_045755.1:8514552-8514974 GCF_008692095.1 Etheostoma spectabile | reverse complement strand
CCATTTGTTTCTGTGTGACTACAGCCAAGGCTACCATCCTTTCTTTAGGGATATCTTAATGATGCTAACACCACACACACAGTTGTTGCCCAGAATGCAGAATGCTTACTAGCTGCTAGGCTAACAAGGCTACCTTAAGCTATAAATTCACATTCATTTCTTCAAGAAAATGCTAACAAAGCTAATCCTCAACCAAGTGTATTAGCATAGTTAGCACTTTCTCCCAACAATGCAAATGCATTTCATTTGCTACCGGGACTAGGAGGACCTTGGCTAACAGCTACCGTCATTTCTTTTTAGAAATGTATTAATAATGCTAACACCCCACTAACAATATTTCTAATGCCTTTTTACTAGCTGCTAGGCTAACAGTAGCCCAAAGCTACAAATAGTTCTAATGCATTTTTACTAGCTGCTAGGCT
>NC_045755.1:8500273-8514542 GCF_008692095.1 Etheostoma spectabile | reverse complement strand
CCCAAAGCTACAAATAGTTCTAATGCATTTTTACTAGCTGCTAGGCTAACAGTTGCCCAAAGCTATGTAAGCTTTGTCTACATTAATGTCTTTAAAGATACCCCAATGAAGCTGTCAAATAGAAAATTCGGATACTTAACATATTTATGAATATTGCTTAAAGGCCCTTTTTACATTTTGACATGGCATTGCAGGGTATGCACTCAAATTAATTACGGTTCCACTCTATTTAGTGTCTCACAGCCTTTGCAGTGCATGCTAGCTCATACCAGGGTCCAGGCCCACCTAAAATGGAACAGGGCCCTAATTAATGCCATTAATTACACCTGTGTTTGACCTGACATGCTGTGGAAAAGAGTCGATTCCCTCTGGTAGCTGTGCGCTAGGCTACGTTAGCTCAAAGCTAACGCAGCGGTGAGCTGATCGCGTAACCTGCTGCCCCCCCCCTGAATCTCCCGCCCCCAAAAATCCAAAACAAAAACATTAAATGACTTTTATATCTTTTCTCTCATAATCATAATAATAATAATAATAACAACCACTGCATGGATCCACAGGTTGAACCAGAGTTGCACACACACAGCTGACAGTGAAGGGGTCAAACTGCGCGTGAATGGCTCGCGAAATACGCAAAAAGAAAGGAAAGAAACAGTTAAAAGTAAAAGCAAATGGCCACTCCCCAGCGCAAAATGGCCTTAGCAGAGAGCATGATGGGAACTGTAGTTGAAACAGTGGTGTGGACAGCCCCCCGTTTCTGCAACAGCAGAATCAAAATCTCCATCATTGTCGTCGTCGTCATCATCGCCTTCTTTTGATGTTTAGTTTTAATGTTTCCAAGGCAACGGTCTCTGTTGGACTGTGTGGTGAGGGGGGGGGGGGGGGGGGGGGGGGGGGGGGGGGGGGAGATGTGGTCGCCACGGGAACAGAGGTCAGAGGTGGCGTATGTTGATGACGACATGGGTGTGTGTTAAAGGAGCGTGGCCAGTTGGAAGATGTCCTGTGATTGGTCGGTTGGTCGGTTGGTCGTCGGTCAGGTGAGCAGAAACCTGGAGAGAGAGAAGAACAATCGTGTGTTCTGTGTGTGTGTGTGTGTGTGTGTGTGTGTGTGTGTGTGTGAGAGTGTGTGTGTATATTTTAGGAGTTACCGATTACTAGAGAAGTTGACAGTTGGACTTTTTGCGAGCTTTCCCTTGAACTGGACTCTTCCTGTTAATCTGGCGACAAGGTCATAGAAGATCTACAACACACACAACAGACACACACAACCAGACACACACACACAGCACACACACACAGACACACACAACAGACACACAGACCAGACACACACACAAACACACAGACACCACACAGAAACACACACACACACACACACAACACACACACAACCACACAACACACACACACCACACACACACACACACACACACACACACACACACACACCACACACCACACACACACACACACACACACACACACACACACAACACAATGATTAGGACACAATAACACACAGACCCGAGCCAAATAAACCTGTCTAACCGTGATTGAACTAGACAACTCGGGTAATAATAACAAATAAAAAATACATTTAATGTGTAATGTACTTCATGTTTACGCAAATCCCAAAGTGCTACATGATAAAACAGGTACGTGCTAAAAAAAGGAAAACACATGGAGAGCACGATAAAATAAAAAATAAACTAAAATAAAGTAAAACAATAAGGAAAAAGGGGGGGGGGGGTGGCGTGCGCGTGTATGTATGTGTGTGTGTGTGTGTGTGTGTGTGTGTGTATACTGTATGTCTGTTTGTGTATGCATGTATGTATGTATTGTGTATGTGTGTATGTATGTATGTATGTATGTATGTATGTATGTATGTGTGTGTGTGTGTGTGTATATGTGTGTATGTGTGTATATGTGTGTATATACTGTATGTGTATGTATATAGTTATGTATGTGTGTGTATACATACACTGTATGTGTGTGTCTGTTTGTGTATGTATTAGTTATGTATGTGTATGTGTGTGTGTGTTATAGTTGGTGTGGGTGTGTGTGTGTGTGTGTATAGTTGTGTGTGGTGTGTGTGGGTGGTGTGTGTGTTTGTGTATATGTGTGTATATACATTGGTGTGTGGTTGTGGTGTATGGTATTAGTTGTGTGTGTGTTGTGTGTGTGTGTGTGTGTGTGTGTGTGTGTGTGGTGTGTGGTCTGTTGTGTATGTTAAAGTTTTATGTATGGATGTATGTTGATGTATGTATTGTGTGTGTGTGTGTAATGTGTGTATATACTGTATGTGTGTGTCGTTTGTGTATGTATATAGGTAGTATGTGTATGTGGTGTGATAGTTGTGGTGTGTTGTGTGGGGTGTGTGTGTGAGTTGTGTGTGTGTGTGTGTGTGTGTGGTGTGTGTGTGTGTGTGTGTGTATGTTGTGTGGGTGTGGTGGTGTGTGTGTGTGTGGTGTGGACTCTGACGTTGATCTGCTCTTGGCCGAGGTCTCCAGGAAGGCGCAGGAGTTCCACTGGGGGCGAGGCCGGTGCCCGACTCCTTGGCCCACACGCGCTCCACTCCAGGTCGCACTTATTCCCCACCAGGATTCTAGAACCCCCCCCCCCGGATCACACACACTAATTAACTCTGCATCTTCAACGTGTTGAGAATTCAGTAAGCTAGAATGTTAACCGCATGTTGTCCCCATGTTGTCCCATGTTGTCCCCATGTTGTCCCCATGGTCTTGACCTCAGTGTGCATAGTTGTCTCATGTTGCCTCACGTTGCCCCATGTTTGGCCCTCATGGTGTGTCCCCATGTTGCCCCATGTTGCCCCATGTTGTCCCCATGTGGCCCCCATGTTGTCCCCATGTTGCCCTCATGGTGTTCCCCATGTTGTCCCCATGTTGCCCTCATGTTGTCCCCATGTTGTCCCCATGTTGTCCTCATGTTGTCCTCAGGTTGTCCTCTATCAATGTTCTTTTTAATTCCCCAAAATAACATGATTGATTCCAACGCTCTTTGCCAAGTACAAATCTCTACTTTCATTAATTTTGGGTCTTATTCAATTTTATAGCATTTGAAAAAACACAAGGGTTAACAGAGTACTGACCTTTCAAAGTAAAAGCATAGAGACAGAGCGCATTTAAATCCCAAAGGTTCGTCTGGTAGCAAACAGAAAAATGCCTAAAAGCTGCGATGTGGTGTGATGCTCTACCAACAGTATAAATAACCCAGAAATTAAGATTTTATAAGCTGCCCACCCCGAAAAATGGAGCTTTTCTGAAGACAGACGTGAGGAATCATCAGAATGGGGAGACTGAGGGATCCTGACACTAAGCTAACGTTATGCTACGTGTGTTAGCTTCGCTACAGATTACATAGTTATCCTAAAACTGACGTTTTGGATATTTGACTTAATTTAATAATAACAAAATGCTTGCTGCAGGGGGGGAGGGGGGGGGGGGGGGCAGTAGCTCAGTCCATAGGGTTGGGTTGGCAACCAGACGGTCGCTGGTTCAACTCCCCGTACAGACCAAAGTATGGTGGTGGGCTCGCAGCTGGAGAGGTGCCAGTTCACTTCCTGGGCACTGCCAAGGTGCTCTTGAGCAAGGCACCAAACCCCCCCCTAACTGCTTGGGGTGCCTTTCCATGGGCAGCCCCCCCCCATTATTACAATAACAAACATAACCTCAGGCATCGTGTCTTTCCACTCTTCCTGCTGATTCCTCCACCACGTATTTACTTTTGTCTTCAGAAAGCTCCGTTTTTCCGGGTCGGCATCTTGTAAAAACGTATGAGTTTTGGGTTATTTACATCGTTGGCAGCGCATCACACCACAAAGCAGCTTTGAGTCCATTTTCTATTGTCTGCTTCACGCAATGCAAAGTCAACGGAGCGCGGGGAGTTGTTTTCCCCGTCGGTGGGCGTGGCTTTCAGAGTCCAACGCGATGCGCTGTGTCTCTATTGCAGCAAGATGGTTCCATAATATTCAAAAATACGGGAAAATACTGATTACCCACGGAAGAAAAACATAAATCGGCACCTGTGGCTTTGCCTGCATTGTGATACAGTGCTTCATTAAGAGGTTTCACCATAGACTGTTAATATCGATATTTGTAAATATTTGTATATCAATATTTATACAGTCCATGAGTTTCACAGATAAATGCAGTACCCATTGTTGGCCAGCAGGTGTCACCACTTACATCGTACCAAACCCTTAAGGTTTGGAGAGCTTTATCCCCCCCCCCCCCATGACTAGTTCAACTCTAGTGCTAGTCAGTCAATCAAATACATGATTGGAAGACAATTGATCAACAACACTTAACCCATTAATTAGTCGTTATATATTATTATAAGTCATTTATTAAGCAGAAGGGCCAAAACTTCCATACTCAATGTGAGGAAATGCTTATAATGTTTGTGCGTGTCTGTGTGCATGTGTGTGTGTGTGTGTGTGTGTGTGTGTGTGTGTGTGTGTGTGTCGTACGTCCTCGGTGTCCTTCACTCTGAGGATCTGCTCTCGGAGGTCCTGCAGGTCGTTGAAGGTCGACTGAGCCGTGATGGAGTAAACCAGAGCGAAGCCCTGACCGTTCTTCATGTACAAGTCTCGCATCGCCGTGAACTGCTCCTGCAGACAGACAGACAGGTCAGGGGGACAGACGGGGGGTCAGGGAGACAGACGGGGGGTCAGGGAGACAGACGGGGGGTCAGGGGAGACAGACACGACAGAGCAGACCAGAAGAGGTGCGTCGCGGATTACAGACGTGTGGTCGTGGAGAGACAGATCGTGTGTGTTTGTGGAGACAGAGGCGGTGTCAGGAAGAGGAATAGCGCCGGGGTCAGGGAGTACTAAGCAGACCGAAGACTTTGGTGCGTTGGGAGACATACGGGTGGTTGAGGAGACAGACGGGTTGTTGAGGAAGACAGATGGTGTGTACGTGGAGAGCAGACTTGTGTCAGTGAAAGTAAACTAGACGGGGGGCAGGGGGACAGATAGACATGAAGAGGTGGTGCCAGCGGAGATCATACGGGTTCAGGAGACTAGAGATGGTTCGAGGGCACAGTGACGGTCGGTGACAGTGGGAGGCACAGACGGGTGGTCCGGAAAGAGAAGACAGACGGGGGGTCAGGGAGACAACGGTTGCGTGGAGACAATGGGTGGTCAGGAGACAGACGGGTGGTCAGGAAGAGGAAGACAGACGGGGGGTCAGGGAGACAGATAGACAGAAGAGGTGGTCGTGGAGACAGACGGGTGGTCGAGAGGAGACAGATGGTGGTCGCTGGGGTACAGACAGGGGTGTCGGGAGACAGACGGTTGGTCGTGGAGACAGACGGGTGGTCGAGGAGACAGACGGGTGGTCGAGGAGACAGACGGGTGGTCAGGAAGAGGAAGACAGACGGGTGGTCAGGGAAACAGAAAGAAAACCACAAACTTTGCCAGTCTGTCCATAGAGACAGACAGACAGACAGACAGACAGATCTTACTGTTCCTGCTGTGTCCAAGATCTCCAACATACACTGCTGTCCATCGACCTCGACTTGCTGGGATGAGACAGACAGAGAGAGAGAGACAGAGATAGAGACAGACACAGAGAGAGACAGCAAGAGACAGAGAGAGAGAGACAGAGACAGAGAGAGAGAGACAGAGAGAGAGAGACAGAGACAGACACACAGAGACAGAGAGAGAGACACAGAGACAGAGAGTCCTGCATTACCAAAGCTGTATGAGCAAATCTTTTGCCAAAATTTTACAATAAATGTCCCTGAAAACCTGAAGACTTTATGTCCATGTCAGCGGATTGGACCAAAAAAATTCGTAAAATAAATGTCTCCCAAATATGGTTTCTGTCATTTTAGGAAGTTCTGATCACACTGATCTAATTCTTCTTAAAAAATTTGATGCTATAAAAACCAGCCGAAATATATATATATATATATATATATATATATATATATATATATGATTAAATAAGTTTAATAAAATTCAATATTAAGTCACTATGATGAGAATTAAGTCCAAATTATTACAAAAATATTTCTTTTAACTAATTTGGACTTCATTTCTCATCATAGTGACTAAATATTGAATTTTAATTTAAACTTATAAATCATTTTCATGCACTCTGTTATTTTGATTATAACCTTTTGACCTTTTTTTGCCATTCTTATAAGAAATAAGATTCCATTTTGTCCTTTTCTACATTTACTCCTTCCTTTTCTTTGGCCTCTTCCTCTTTCTGGTCCACCTTCATCCTCTTCTTCATCCTCCCATTAGCCCCTGGGAACTAGTGTCCACAAACTGTCTCGCTTCACTCACACCAACAGACGGACAGACAGACAGACGGGGAGGACAGACAGACAGACAGGCCGAAGCGTTCTTACCTTCCTGTAGGAATCCTCTATCGTGGGGTCGTACTTCTCCACAAAGATTCCCTGGACAAACTGGACCGTCTGGAGAGAGACAGACAGACAGACAGACAGACAGACAGAGAGAGAAAGAGAGACGGGCATACAGAGAGAGAGACAGACAGAGAGACAGCGCATAGCGCATAGCAGACAGACAGACAGACAGACAGAGAGAGAGACGCATACAGAGAGAGAGACAGACAAGAACAAAAGAGAGAGAGACCGGGCATACAAGAGAGAGACAGTACAGAAGTCAACGGCAGACAACAGAAGAGAGACGGCATACAGAGAGAGACAGACAGAAGAGAGAGAGACAGACAGGCAGACTACAGAGAGAGAGAGAGACGGGCATACAGAGATAGAGAATACAGGAAGAGAGAGAAGGCATGACAGACAGACATAGACAGCTACAGACAGGAGCGAGAGAGAGACGGGCATACAGAAAGAGAGAGACGATAAGAGAGACGAGAAGACGGGCATACAGACAGAGAGCGAGGCATAACCAGAAGCGAGAACAGACAGCACAGGCAGACATATCAGAGATCAGATGATAGAGAGGAGAGAGAAGAGCAGACATGCAACAGAGAGAGAGAGAACAGACAGAGAGGCACAGAGAGAGAGAGAGAGACAGAGAGACGGGCATACAGAGAAGAGACGAAGGAAGAGACAAAGACAGAGAGAGGAGAGAGAGACATAGAGAGACAGAGGCAGAAACAGAGAAGAGAGAGACAGAGAGAGAGAGAGAGACAACAGACATAGAGAGGATACGGGCATACAGACAGAATACAGACAGAGAAACAGAGAGGACAGAGAGAGAGAGAGAGAACAGAGAGACGGTGCATCGACAAGATAGAGAGCAGACAGACAGAGACAGAGAGACGAAGAGAGAGATGGAGAGAGAGAGAGAGAGAGAGCAGAGAACACAGAGAGAGAGAGACAGAGAAGAGAGAGAGACATACATACCGATGGAAGACGCAACATACGAGAGATCAAGAGCAAGATCAGAAGAGAGAGAGAGACGACAGAGACATACAAGAGACAGAGTAGACAGAGAGAGAGAGACAGGCAGTGAGATAAGAGAAGTAGGGCCAGTAATGTTAATGGTTCTCTGTTCTGTCTCCATTGAAAGTCATTAGAATGAAATAATGTGACACATGACACATCTCCATTATATCATCTGAGCAAAGGACTGCATTGTAGGGACACTGTGTGTGTGTGTGTTGTGTGTGTGTGTGTGTGTGTGTGTGTGTGTGTGTGTGTGTGTGTGTGTGTGTATGGTTGTCTGTCTGTGGGGTGTGTGTGTCGCTCTCTCTCTCTCTCTCACTTTCTCTTATCTGTGTGTGTTTGTCTCTGTGTGTGTGCGTGTGTCTGTGTTTGTGTGTCTCTGTGTATGGTTGTGTGTCTGTGTGTGTCTCTCTCTCTCTCTCTCTCTGTGTGTGGTGCGTGTGTCTCTGTTTGTGTGTCTCTGTGTATGGTTGTGTGTCTCTGTGTGTTTGTCTCTGCGGGGTTGTGTGTGTGTGTGTGTGTGTGTGTGTGTGTGTGTGTGTGTATGGTGTGGTGCTGTGTGGTCTCTCTCTCTTCTCTCTCTCTTCTCTGTGTGCGTGTGTCTCTGTTTGTGTGTCTTGTGTAGGTTGTGTGTCTCTTGTGTGTTTGTCTCTGCGGGGTTGTGTGTGTGTGTGTGTGTGTGTTTGTCTCTGTGTGTGTGCGTGTGTCTCTTGTTTTGTCTTCTGTGTATGGTTGTGTGTCTCTGTGGTTTGTCTCTGCGGAGTTGTGTGTGTGTGTGTGTGTGTGTGTGTGTGGTCTCTGTGTATGGTTGTGTGTCTCTGTGTGTTTGTCTCTGCGGGGTTGTGTGTGTGTGTGTGTGTGTGTGTGTGTGTGTGTGTGTGTAAAGCCTAAAGACGATTCACAGAAACAGAGGGACATCAGTCAGGGACGTTTGAGTGAATGAATGATTTGTTGGTTAGATTTTATCGGCATCGGGTTTAAAGTCTCAAACACAATTTCAGGATTTTGAATTTTTTAATTCAAAAATAGTTGTATAGTAGTATTAACTGAATAGTTGACAACAAATCCATTTTTTATACTTGCAGCTCTTATAGAAACACCGGAGCAGGAAGAGTAAAACGGTTTAATAACTTACCAGAGCTGACTTGCCGACTCCTCCTGATCCTAAAACAACCAGCTTGTATTCACGCATCCTGACTGTCTGTCTGCTGGGCGAGAGACACCCACAGGGAGAGAGAGAGAGAGAGCGCGCACACACACACACACACACACACACACCACACGGAGATAGGAGAGAGAACGAACGAAAAAACACACACACACCACAACCACTTGCAGAGACGCGGACCACACCCACACACACCCACACACACCCGGAGATAGAAGACAGAGAACACCACTACACACAGTTAGAGAGAGAAGAAACACACACACCCACACACACACACACACACACACAGTGAGAGAGAGAGCGAGACCACACACCAAATGGAGGAGAGAGAGACACACACACACACACACAGGGATATATAGATCACACACACCCACACCCCACCCACACACACACACACACCCACAGGGAAGATAGACCACACACACACAACACACCCACACAGGATATAGATAGATAGATCGCACACATACACCAAACCACCCACATTTAATAGAGATGATATACACACCACACAACCCACAGGATGAGGGAGAGACCACACACACAACCCCCACATGTAGATGGAGAGATAGACCCACACACACCCACCTGGAGGAGATAGAGAGACCCACACACACCCCCCAGTGATTGAAGAGAGAGATGAGAGACCCACACACATCGAACAGAGGAGGTTATATGTTTCACAGTCAGCCAATCACAAAGAATCATTACTACATAGCACACCTGGAGCTGCAAACTTCAACCCACACACACACACACACACAACACAACGCACACACACACACACACACACACACATCGAGGCACACAAACACACACACACACACCACACACACACGCAGGTTTCCTCCCTCCTCACTGGAGTCTAATTACCCTCATGGCATGTGGGTGCGTTCATACAACTGAGAGAGGTCAGTGAAAACAGCTCACAGCTGTGGTGATGTCACAACTGTGGAATCCTTCCTGGTTACTGTCGCATGCAACCCTTGTGTGTGTTGTGTGTGTGTGTGTAGTGAGTGTGTTTGTTACAGTAATGCCTCGGTGCACACACACACCGACGTCGCGGCACACAACACACACACACACACACAGCACACACACACCCACACACACACACACACACAGCCACACACCACAGCCCACCACAACACACACACAACACACCCACACACCAACACACACAACACACACACACACACACACACACACACACACACACACACAACACATTCATCATCACACACACACCACACACACACACACACACACACAACCCAGGCAGACTCTTATTAACAGATGAGAAGCTCTCTGTATGACGTGTGGGTTGTGTGTGTGGTGTTGTTTGTTTGTGTTGTGTGTGTGTGTGTGTAGACATTAACATTCTCTCTCTTCTAACCGCCTTTTCCCAGTTTGGTATTTTACCCAGAATTTCATTGCGTCTGGTTTCCACCAGAAGACGCTCCCAACGGCCATGGTAGTGAATGCGTTGCATAGTCTTCCACCAAGGACGCTTCACCCCGTCCCCGTTAGTGATGGTTGCAATAGTCTGTCCACCAGAGAGACGCTCTACACGTCCCTGTTAGTGATGGCGTTTGCATCAGTCTGTCCCACAGGGACGCTCATACACTGTCCCCGTATCGTGTATGGTGTTGCATATTCTGTCCCACCAGAGGCCTCTACAACGTCCTGTTAGTGATGGGTTTGCATAGTCTGGTCCACAAGAGGCGGCCTACAACGTCCCTGTAGTGTATGCGTTGCATAGTCGGTCCACCAAGGACGTATCTCAACGTCCCCTTTGTAGTGATGGCGTTTGCATAGCCTGATCCCCCAGGTTGGACGCGCCTAACACTGCCTGTTAGTGATGGCGTTGCGCTGGTCTGTGCCCCCAGAGGACCAGCTCTTAACACCTTAGCTCAGTCGTCCCGAGGACCTTAAACGTCGTATTAGTGCGTTGCATAGTCGTCCACTAGAGGTCCTCTACAACGTCCGCTTTGATGGGCCGTGCATAGCTGTACCCACAGAGGACGCTCTACACGGTCCCTGTTAGAGGCGTTGCATAGTCTGCACAAGAGGACGCTCTGCAAACGTCCCTTGTGATGGGCGTTGCATAGTCTGTCCCCAGAGGACGACTCTACACACGTCCTGTTAGTGATGCGTTGCTACGTCTGTTCCACCAGATAGACGCTCTACAAGTCCCCCTGTTAGTGATGGCGTTGCATAGCTGTCCCCCAGAGGACGCTCTACAACGTCCCCGTTAGTGATGGCGTTGGCATAGTCTGTCCCCCAGAGGACGCTCTACATACGTCCCTGTTCGTGATGGGTGCATAGTCTGTCCACCCAGGGCTCTCACAACGTCCCGGTTAGTTGATGGCGTGTGCATAGTCTGTCCACGAGGACCTCTACAACGTCCTGTTAGTGATGGCGTTGCATAGGTCTGTGCCACTCAAAAGAACGCTCTACAACTCCCCGTTCTTAAGTGAATTTTTTGGCGTTGCATAGTCTGTCCCCCAGAGGACGCTCTACAACGTCAAATAAACAAACAAATAACAAATTATTACCATATTATCTTAGTGAGAATAACTACAATTAACTAATGTTAGGGAATCTGTTTAGGTTTTGTTACATGTTTCTGGATTTTTTTGTATATCGGCCAATATCTCGGCATATCAGATTTTTAAATAACCAAATATTCGTATCGGTATCGGCCTTAAATATCCTTTATCGGTCGGACTCTAATGTGACTATTTCATTTAAAACAGATACTGATTTTGCTGCTTAAAGACTGAGGAGCCGTTAGCTTAGCTTAGCTTTTTACTGAGATGATCTGTAGATATGTTTGATATCTTTTCTGTTATTCTTTAATTTTTCCTCATGATTTGTTTATGCGAGACGAGATGTCTGTTAAATAGTCCTCTTGTAATCCCATAATGGGCCAAAAGAAGAAATGAAATTAAACTATAATAATTAAATATAATATTAATATCATGAAGTCGAGTTTACATTCATTCCCATTAGAACTGGTTAGGATGTGCTCATGTGTTTAAAATCTCGACTATCTGGACTATTTTCCCTGATGTTGAGGATGCATTGAAGCCGGTAGGTGGAGTCTGAGATGTCCAGGTGTAATTGAACGCATCACCAGAGGTGGATTTCAGCGCCCGGAGGTCTGAGTTTGATGCAACAGGTCCGGGCAGGTTCAGGGACTCGCAGGAAGTCCCCGACTGAGGCCGATGCAGGGAACATGAATCAGGACAGAATAAGAGACGTCCTTGTCCCCGAGAGGGGGGGAATTTGGTCTGGTGCATAGTGCTAAAATCTATCTACAAACACATCACACACACACACACACACACACACACACACACAGGTAACAGAAAACCAATGTGAAATCAACATAAAAACATGAAGATCTTGAGATCAACGAAGCATCTTAGGACATAAAGTAAGGACCATAGACTGCATCTTACTAATTAATATTAACAGTCTATGGGAGAGACATTTAAGACTGTACAGATAATAGGAAATCTCCAAAAGTGGCTGAGAATTAGAGTGCAAAGTGCAAAAAAGTGCCGTTTTATTTATTGCCTAACCCTATTACAACTGGAGTCCAGCAGCTTGAAGGACGTCGGGACACGCGATGACGTTATTTAGACGTCGGCACGCGGCCTCGTCTCCCTGACGGCAGGAGTTCAGATTCAGGAAAGCGAGGGTGGAGAGAGCTCTCCAACAGCCTGCTCCTACCGGCTCTGCATGGGCTTGTTCTCCTCGTGCTGTCGACGTCTCGTACGGACGTCTCTACCTGACGGAGCGTGTCCACTGGTAGCTTACCCGTCAGCGTCTATGTGAGCAGCCGGGCAATGCATTCTGGGAGGTTAGAGTAACTGGGCGTGCATAAAGCCGAATCGAGGCAACTTTATTGCGAGCATGTATGAAGAATGGAGGAGCGAGGATGGAGGAGCTAGAGTGGAGGAGCGAGGATGGAGGAGCGAAGATGGAGGGGCGAGGAGCGAAGATGGAGGAGCTAGGGTGGAGGAGCGAGGATGGAGGAGCTAGGGTGGAGGATGGAAGAGCTAGGGTGGAGGAGTGAGGATGGAGAATGGAGGCGCGAGCATGGAGGAGCTAGGGTGGAGGAGCGAGGATGGAGGAGCTAGGGTGGAGGATGGAGGAGCTAGGCTGGAGGAGCGAGGGTGGAGGATGGAGGGCAGGATGGAGGAGTAGGCTGGAGAGCTAGCTGGAGCGAGGTGGTGGATGAGGGCTGGAGGAAGGAGGAGGGAGCAGGCTGGAGGAGCTAGGCTGGAGGAGCGAGGGTGGTGGATGGAGGAGCTAGGATGGAAGATGGAGGAGCTAGGCTGGAGGAGCGAGGGTGGTGGAGGGAGGAGCGACGAAACGAGGGGGGGAGCGAGAGCTAGGATGGAAGCATGAGGAGCTAGGCGAGGAGCTGGCTGGGGATGGAGGAGCGGGAGGAGGAGGATGAGGGGCTAGGCTGGAGGAGCGAGAATGGAGGAGCAAGGAGCTAGGATGGAGGAGCAAGGCTGGAGGAGTGAGGGTGGAGGAGGGAGGAGCAACGAACGACGATGGAGGAGCGAGGAGCTAGGATGGAGGATGGAGGAGCTAGGCTGGAGGAGCGAGGGTGGAGGAGCGAGGATGGAGGATGGAGTGGGGATTGGTTAGGGTGATTATACCAGGGTAAGCCTAAATTTAAGATTGAAACTTTAAACAAACAAACAATCAAAGGGACGTTGTAGGAGCGCCTCTGGTGGACAGACTATGCAACGCCATCACTAACGGGGACGTGTAGAGCGTCCTCTGTGGACGAGCTATGCAACGCCATCACTAACGGACGTTGTAGAGCGTCTTGTGGAACAGACTATGCAACGCCACCACTAACGGGGACGTTGTAGAGGTCTCCCGGTGGACAGACTATGCAACGCCATCACTAAAGGGGACGTTGTAGAGCGCTCTGGTGGACAGACTATGCAACCATCACTAACGGGGACGTGTGAGAGCGTCCTTGGTGACAGACTATGAACACCACCACTAACAGGACGTTGTAGAGCGTCCCTGGTGGACAGACTATGCAACGCCATCACTAACGGGGACGTTGTAGAGCGTCCTCTGGTGGACAGACTATGCAAAGCCATCACTAACGGGGACGTTGTAGAGCGTCTCTGGGGGACAGACTATGCAACGCCACACTAACAGGGACGTTGTAGAGCGTCCTCTGGTGGAAGAAGATGCAAACCATCACTAACGGGGACGTTGTAGAGCGTCCTCTGGGGGACAGACTATGCAACGCCATCACTAACAGGGACGTTGTAGAGCGTCCTCTGGGGGACCGAACTATGCAACGCCATCACTAACAGGGACGTTGTAGAGCGTCCTCTGGGGGACAGACTATGCAACGCCATCACTAACAGGGACGTTGTAGAGCGTCCTCTGGGGGACAGACTATGCAACGCCATCACTAACAGGGACGTTGTAGAGCGTCCTCTGGGGGACAGACTATGCAACATTTTTGAAATATTCATTCATCAGAATCATTTGTCCTTATAAATGATTCTGATGAATGAAAATTGCAAATTTTGTTAACTATCACAATTCTTTTGATAACTTTTTGAGAGTCAGGCGAGTCTATACGCAAATGTTTGTGCAGATTGGACAATAATAATAATAATAATAATAATA
>NC_045755.1:8499476-8500263 GCF_008692095.1 Etheostoma spectabile | reverse complement strand
TAATAATAATAATAATAATAATAATTATGGATTTCTCATCTTCCAGATTATTTTCATTATCCAAATATCTGCCGAGTGGGGCGCCCCCTGTTGGCTGAATCCTGCAGCGGCCCGGGTTCAAATCAGACCGAATAAAAAGGGAAAAAACCCCAAAAATAATCTTTAAAAAAACCTAAATATATGCCGAATGAGACAGTGTGTGACCCGTCTGACCAACAGTTCAAAACATCTATATTTTTTTATCATATAAGACAAAGAAAAGCATCAATTTCTCACACTTAAAAAGCTGGGACCAGATCATTTTGGGTATTTTTAGCTTAACAACTAAACTGTAAAAGCAAGACACTAGGAACATATTTCGCCTTCAGATATTACCATTAAAATGCCACATTGTATAACTCACATTAAGAAAAATGTTTATTAAAATGAGGCATTCTCTTGTTAAACATGCACTTGATTGCATAATAAAAACAGAAATGTAAACATTGGATAACTCCAGGTTCAAAAAATTCTTGTCTTTAATTTTGTTGACGTAAAAAGCTTCAGCATAGAGAGAGGAATGAAAGGGGAAAGTGTGGTGTGACTGGTCACACTTCATAATTTAAAAATATTATAATGACTGTGTGGGGGTGTAGTTCTGCTTTTTCCAACAGGCTCTGAATGCAGCATGTTAATCTACTAAAGTAAAGTTGGTGTAGAAGAAAGATGGACACACAAACACCCAGATCCCTGAGTCAACCAGAACTAGGTGGGGCCTGTCAATACTCAGTGTGTGTGTGTGTGTGTG
>NC_045755.1:8494401-8499466 GCF_008692095.1 Etheostoma spectabile | reverse complement strand
TGTGTGTGTGTGTGTGTGTTTGTTGCTGACAACAGAGTATAAAACCAAGCCTTGTCTATACACTACAGTCAGACAGACAGGTAGACAGACAGACAGGTTCCTCCAAACTCCCCAACTCCGCAGTCTGCAATAAGTTACTTCCTCTCTTTTTTTTTTTTTATCCTCGGGCAGATCAGCGGAAGTTCCGCAGCTCTGTGGCCGCCTCAGAGCGCTCCATTCCCGGCCAGCTCCGGCGCCAGGCCCCGCTGACTGCCGGAGGAGCCGGAGACCAACCGCGAGCCGGACCGCGCGGGTCTTTGCGGGCGTAGAGACGGACAGACAAACAGCCGCCATGTTGTCCTCTCGGCTGTCTGTCTGTGTCTAATATCAACATTATCATTAACGGAGCTCCTGTCTGTCTGTCCGCCGGTTGCTTCCGCAAACCCAGCCCAGCTCGGCACGGCACGGCACCGGCCTGCCCCCCCACCCCCTTCCGTACCAGTCCCGGGTAAAGCTACATCTACATGATGGAGGGAAGAAAGACAAGAAAAGACAAGAAAAAAGGAAAAGAGAGAAAGGAAGCGGTACTCACGATCATCCGCCCGTCCGCTCCGCTGCTCTCTCTCTCTCTCTCTCTCTCTCCTCCACGGTCGCTCTATGTCGCTCTACCAGAGCCGCTCCCTCCTGCCGCCGCTGCGCGCCGACGTCAAGCTCGACGCGGTGAACGTCGTCGGCGCTTCCTGGCAACTCCTTCAAAATAAAAGACAAAAAGACAAACTAAACCTTTTATGGAAATTCGGTTGTTTCAGCAGCAAATGAACAGAAATAAACACATGTAAGTATAGAAGGTTAAAGAGGTTCATAAACTAAAATTAGAAAAGATAAAAGAAACTTTACAAGAGTATTTTTGAAACATACGACAGAGTAAATAAGTCAATAAAACTAGACGACATTTTGAAGACATGCAATACACACCAGAACTTGTGCCTCTGTGTTTCAGAATAAAAGCCCCAAGGGAAATGTGTCATGATTATGTGTCAGTAAAAAGAATAAAAATAACCATAAAATGACGGAATTGGTGGGAAAGTGACCGGAAACTAATTTAAAATCAGAAATTGACCCTAATTAAAAAATATTCAGTCTTGTTTTTGTTTTGTTTTTCAAAATAAAGGCCTTACAGTGACCTTAAAATAATATAAATATTTAAATCAAAGTATTGGTGTACAAGCCGTCACGTGAAAACAGAGCTCATATCATCAATGGACACAAAATAAAATATTGTCTCACAAAATGAAAAAAAAAATGAAAAAATTAAAAAAACATAATACCCGGATGTTTTCATGTTCACACGAATTTTTAAGAACTTTAAAGTGCCTCAGTCAGAAACCAAACAAATAAACACACTGATGCTATCTATTTTGACCATTTATTCGTCAATGTTGTGATTTTATTTTGTAGGCGGTCCACACTCTGCATCCGGTTTCGCTCCAACTTCGTCACATTCTGGCTCCACGTTCTTCTTCCTTGTGACGTTTCAGCCTCGCGCTCAGCTGCTCCCGCTTCCTGCAGAGTAGAAACACTAATGCCACACACACACACACACACACACACACACACACACACACACAGTCAACTTACAGTCAACATTGCGGACGATGTCATGTCATATTTTCCTACTCACGCCGGAGGTCAAAGGTCAAAGCGACTTATATAGTGAGTGAGTGTGTGTGAGAGTGAGTGTGTGTGTGTATGAGTGAGTGAGTTAGTGTGTGACTGAGTGAATGTGTGTGTGATAGAGTGTGTATAAGAGTGTGTGTATGTGAGTGAGTGTGTGTGTGAGTGACTGAGTGAATGTGTGTGATAGTGTGTGGTTGTGTGAGTGAGTGAGTGAGTGTGTGTAAGTGTGTGAGTGAGTGGTGATTGTGAATGTGTGTGAGTGGTGAGTGCGTGTGATGTGATGTGAGTGGTATTGTGTAAATGAGGTGGTGGTGAGTTAGTGTGTGTGTGAGGAGTGATGTGTGTGTGATAGACGTGTATAATGTGGTGTATGTGGTGAGTGTTTTTGTGTGTGATAGTGTGTGAGTGTGTGATAAGAGTGTGTGTGGTGAGTGAATGTGTGTGTTGTGGTGTGTGAGTGATGTGTTTGTGTAGTGTGTGGTGAGTGATGTGTATAATGTGTGTATGTGAGAGAGTGTTGTGTGAGTGAGTGTTGTGTGAGTGGTGAATGTGTGTGGGTGATGAGTGAGTGATGTGTTGATGTGTGTGAGTGAGTGAGTGTGTGTATGAGTGAGTGTGTTAGTGATGTGGTGTGTGTGAGTGATTGGTGGTGTGATAAGTGTGTGTATATGTATAGATGGTGTGTTAGTGAATGGTGTTGTGTTTGTGTGAGTGAATGTGGTTTGTGATAGTGTGGATAGTGAGTGAGTGTGTATAAGAGTGTGTGTATGTGAGAGAGTGTGTGTGTGAGTGAGTGAATGTGTGTGTGATAGAGTGTGTGTGAGTGAGTGAATGTGTATAAGAGTGTGTGTATGTGAGAGAGTGTGTGTGTGAGTGAGTGAATGTGTGTGTGATAGAGTGTGTGTGAGTGAGTGAATGTGTGTGTGATTGTGTGTGTGTTACCTTCTGCAGAGTCAGAGCAATTCAGCATGTCAGTGCGTGTTGATGGGAACACGCCTCGCACACACACACACACACACACACACACACACACACACACACACACACACACACACACACACACACACGGGTGGTAAAGCCACACCCAAACAGGAAGGAGTCACCAAAAATAGATTTACACCCCCCCCACCCAACCTGCTTCCCTTTCACTTACACACACACTTCCTGTTTGAGTGTGTGTTCCTTACGTAGATAAACAGCATAAACAGCTGTGTTACATTAGTGTGTGTGTGTGTGTGTGTGTGTGTGTGTGTGTGTGTGTGTGTGTGTGTGTGGTGTGTGTTGCATTAATGTGTGTGTTTTGCATTAATGTGTGTTTTGCATTAATGTGTGTTGCATTAATGTGTGTGTGTGTGTGTGTTGCATTAATGTTGTGTGCATTATGGTGTGTGATTTGCATTAATGTGTGTGTGTGTGTGTGTGTTGCATTATGTGTGTGCATTAAGGGTTTGCTTATTGTGTGTTGCATTAATGTGTGTGGTGTGTGCATTAATGTGTGGTGGTGTTGCATTATGTGTGTGGGTTACTTGATGGTGTTGCATTATGTGTGTGTGTGTTTGTGTGTTGCCTTAATGTGTGTTGTGCATTAATGGTGTGTTGCATTAAGGGTGTGGTATGTGTGCATTAATGTGTGCTGTGTGTGTGTTTGCAATTAAGTGTGGTTTGTTGCATTGATGTGTGTGTTGCATTAAGTGTGTGTGTGTTGCATTAATGTGTGTGTGTGTTGCATTAATGTGTGTGTGTGTTGCATGATGTGTGTGTGGTGTTGCATTGATTGTGTGTTGCATTAATGTGTGTGTTGCATAAGGTGTTGTTGTATTAAGGTGTGTTGCATTAATGTGTGGTGTTGTATTAATGGTTGTTTCATTAATGTGTGGTGTTGCATTATGTGTGTGTTGCATTATGTGTGTGTGTTGCATGATTTGTTGTGCATTATTGTGTGTGTGTGTGCATTATGGTGTGTGTGTTGTATGTAGAATCGTGTGTGTGTTGTCTTAATGTGTTGTGTGTATGTGGTGTTGCTTATTAATGTTTGATAATGTGTGTGTGTGTGTGTGTTTGATTAATGTGGGTGATTGTGTGTTGTGTGGTGTGGTGGTGTTGTATATATGTGTTGTTGCATAATGGTTGTTTGCTATGTGTGTGTTGCATTAAGTGTGGGTGTTTAAATGTGTTGTGTGTGTGTGTGTGGTGTGTGTGTGTGTGTGTGTGTGTGTGTGGTGTGTGTGTGTGTGTGTGTGTGTGTGTGTGTGTGTGTGTGTGTTGCATTCACACTGTGCATTCACACTGTATGTGTGTTGCACACACATACACACTGTACACACATACACACACTACACACATTGTACACATACTATACACACACATACTGTACACACACTGTACACACATACACACTGTACACACACTGTACACACATACACACTGTACACACATACTATACATATATACACACACACATAGTACACACATACTGTACACACATACATACTACACACACATACACACTGTACACA
The DNA here is from genome assembly GCF_008692095.1 of Etheostoma spectabile. Lineage (NCBI taxonomy): Eukaryota > Metazoa > Chordata > Actinopteri > Perciformes > Percidae > Etheostoma > Etheostoma spectabile. The sequence goes on along the minus strand of NC_045755.1, from coordinate 8,495,294 downwards.
CACTGTACACACATACTATACAGATATACACACATACACACACACACTGTACACACATACTATACAGATATACACACATACACACACACTGTACACATACACATACACATACTGTACACACATACTGTACACACATACACACACTACACACATACACACTACACACATTGCACACATACTGTACACACATACACACATTGTACACATACTGTACACACATACTATACACATACACACACATACTGTACACACATACACACACTGTACACACATACACACACTACAAACATTGCACACACACTGTACACATACACACACTGTACACACACTGTACACACATACACACACTACACACATTGCACACACTGTACACATACACATACTGTACACACATACACACACTGTACACACATACACACACTACACACATTGCACACATACTGTACACACATACACACACTACACACACTGTACACACACTGTACACACATACCTTTATAATAATACTGGAGGGAAAGTGAAACACTGGCCACCTGCTGACCAATCACACGCTAGATTATCTCATTAACCTGACGACAACAAACGAACCCACGTCCATGTGTAATAGTGGTCTAGTAGAGACTGATGCATTCCCTAAACATGGATGTTATCTCAGCTGTTGGATATGGAGATACAGACAACATTTAATAGTTTATGAAGTAACATTTCATTTCAGAATTGTTATTAAAAAACCAAAATAAGAGCGGGTTCCCACGAGGGTTAAAGCTCCTATCGACATGGAGAATTATAAATGTTACAATATTCCATCATTAAATGAGTTGTTCTCCCTTTTATTTTCTATTTAGTTCTGTTAAACGTTTAAGCCTTGTGTTGTCTCTCAGTCAAAATTGAAA
>NC_045755.1:8494108-8494391 GCF_008692095.1 Etheostoma spectabile | reverse complement strand
TTTTTTTAAGCTTTTAATCAACGTTTTTAAGTTCTTACATTTTGGTCCCTTTTTTCAATCCTTTTGGACGCTTCTTTTTCAATGTTTGTCACTTTCTTTTTACATTTTCAACACTACGCAACACTAACTTATTAACTTTAGTTTTTTGCTTTCAGTTATTTTTGGAATTTATGGTCAATAAACCTCATTTATAGCAAATTATACCTAATGTTGGAGTTAGAAAAGCAGAAATTAGGAATTATTGAGACTAAAACAACATGAAGACACTGAAGACACCATGAGG
>NC_045755.1:8489394-8492696 GCF_008692095.1 Etheostoma spectabile | reverse complement strand
GTAAAGATATGGATGTGGATGATAATTCACAGATGGGATTATTATTCCTTCGCTTTCAACAGTCTTACGTCAATACTATTCCAACTAAATTCCACTTTTGTGGTTACATGTTATAAATTGAAAAGGACCAAATTAACGGCAAAAGTAGAGAGTTTGTACTGGGCAAAGAGTGTTTGTGTATATCAAGCATAGTTATTTTGCGGTGGCACTGGGTCTTGTTGTAACTTTTTCATCGTTCAAATATTTGATATAGGACAGTAACATTCCGGTGACCACAGGGATATCATGGGGAAACTATGACTTTTAGTTTACATACTGTAAGACAATATTGATGGCATTACCACTTGTGAAGAGACAACATGGACTAGATCAACAGTGGTAGATACACCTTTATGAACGATGATAATGATGTGAAAATTGATAGACAACATGCCAAGACACACCAGGCCCCGGGCACACCATGCGGACTCACCCATGAAGACCAATCATGGAGGGCAACATGAGGACCACCTTCTGATGATTAACTACCGAGTGACACAACCATTGCAGCATAACACTGAGATACTGTGCAAGATCAACACATGAAGACCAACATGAAGACACATGAAGCTAACATGGGGATCATACCTGACGACAACATGCAAGGCAACTGAAGACAATTCATTGAACTTGATACTAGTTGAGGACTACATGTTAGGACCAACACCATTGAGGGCCCACCGATGAGTGGCAACAATGGAGGGGTATTATTTAAGGAAGTGACAACATTGAGTGAAACAAGGAATAGTATTTACTTATGAAGACAACATGAGGACTACACCCATGCGGAAAACATGAGGAAACATGAGGGTCAACAGTCAAGACAACAGAAGTACAACCTGAGACAACATGAAGACTTTTTTTCCCAACATGAGGACAAAACCATCGAGGTACTTAACCATGCGCTAAGACAATCATGGTAGGATCAACATGAGGACAAACATGGGATGACTCAACTATTTGATTGTGACTTATAGCACCTGACCAGAACATGATCGGACATACTATGAGGACAACTATGAAGACAACATGGACAGAACCCATGCAGGACACACATGATCATGAACAACACTGAAATGAAATTTTTTCCTGTAGGCAACATGAGCACAAATATGAAGAAAACTGACGGCGCACAAGGGAGGACCTTTTAACATGAATGACTACAACCATGATAGCAACATGATGTGGCACTTTAGGATTGTGACACCTTATTATTGAGCGACCAATCACCTGAAGCTACAATCACCGGAAGACCAATCTCATGAGGCCCCAACATCGAGGGACACCACACTGAAGTACAAATATGACCGCACAACAGAAGCAGCCATTCACACGATTGGGCAACATGAAGCCTTCCCCAGGATACAGACCAACTATGAGGGCAACCATGAGGGAACACATGAAGACAACATGATAGCACAAAAACTGAGGGCCAACCCATGGTGCACCATTCATTGCGTGATAACATGTTATGACCACTAACACTTGACGGCACCAAATATGGGGCAATCAGGGGGCACCAAACACAATGCGGGACACATCTATGGGACAAATGAGGAAAACATGAGGACACCACATGGTACACACAGCCACGAGGCCAACATGAAGAGCACATGAACCGACAACATGGAACAACATGAAGAACAACATGAGGGCAACATGAAGACAACATATGTACAAACATGAGGGTATATAATGCGGACTAATATTATGAAGTACAACATTGAAGACTAACATGGGGCAATGAATGATGGACAACGAGGACAACTGAAGACAACATGAGGGACAACGTGAATTTCTTTTCATATCAAGGTAAGACAAATGCAGGATAACATTGAAGACATTACATGATGAAACATTGGGTGCACTAACTGAAGACAACATGAGGATCAACTGACAGACAACATGAGACAACATGAGGACAACATGAAGACAACATGAGGACAACATGAGGGTTAAAATATTTAATTGCAATTAGGAGAACAACGTGCCCCCGGATTTGTTTTTTCTCCACATTTTTACACATTTTAAGTCTTTTTAGAACAAAAAAGGCCACTTTAATAACATCTAACTCCCAGCAGAGTGTTTTGTCTTGGCCTCCCCTTTCAGATGCCACCTTCAAATCACGAGACACAAAAAAAATGACATCCTGAGAAAAGTGCACGTTGAGCTCCGTAGACCTCCATTCATCCTGCACTCACCTGCGAGCGCCCTCTAGTGGAACCAGAGCGCAACTGCGACCGGTTCAGACGCCGAGGACGTCTCCGGAGACGAAGTTCTCCCCGTTACCTTCTTCTTCTTCGTTGTTTCGTTTCCATAACTCCGTCACGGGGGGGAGGACGAACGCAGCCACACCGGGGACTCCAGGGACTCCAGGGAACACGGTTCTCCGGTTCTGCTGTGGCCGTGGCAACTGGAAAAGAGCCGCTGCAGGCTACCGCTAAGCTAACGTTACCCTGTGTCTTTAGCTGCATGCTACTAGCCGAGGGGGGTGGAGGGGGTGGAGGGAGGAATAAATACTTCAAGGTTTTGATCTGAACAGTCAAAATCAAAAACTTATTCTGATGATTTTTGATTTAAAATCAAAATGGTACCCCCCCCCCCCCCCCCCCCCCCCTAGTATGGACAGAAGAAGAAATAAGACAGGAAGTAGTATGAAGGCAGGCAGAAATGGACCTTTTTTTATTTTTTTGGGGGCGATAAACAACAGTGGATTGTCCCGACCAGACCGAACTGGACCAGGTGACACCAGACCGGATCTGGTTTTACCGGATCAGACCAGACTTGAACCGGCTGGGACCGGTTTTTCAGGGGCCGACTGTGACGGGAACAACAACAACAACAACAATCAGAGTACTGGTACTTTGTGTTCTGGTCCGATCCAGTCTGGTCAGGTTGGACCCGGTCTAGTCAGGTTAGACCCGGTCTAGTCAGGGTGGTCCCGGTCTAGTCGGGGTGGACCCAGTCTGGTCAGGTTGGACCCAGTCTGGTCAGGTTGGACCCGGTCTAGACAGGGTGGTCCCGGTCTAGTCGGGGTAGACCCCGTCTGGTCGGGGTTGGACCCAGTCTAGACAGGGTGGTCCCGGTCTAGTTGAAGTCAGACCGGCTGGTCGGGGTTGGACCAGTCTAGGACAGGGTGGTCACGGTATAGTCGGGGTAGAACCGGGGTTGGTCGGGTTGGACCGGTCGAGAAAGTGTGGACCGGGTATGGCAGGTTGAACGGTTCTAGACAGGTTGGACCCGTTCTAGGAACAGTTGGAACC
>NC_045755.1:8489183-8489301 GCF_008692095.1 Etheostoma spectabile | reverse complement strand
TCAGGTTAGACCCGGTCTAGACAGGTTGGACCCGGTCTAGACAGGTTGGACCCGGTCTAGACAGGTTAGACCCGGACTAGTCGGGGTGGACCCGGTCTGGTCAGGTTGGACCCGGTCT
>NC_045755.1:8487942-8489173 GCF_008692095.1 Etheostoma spectabile | reverse complement strand
GACCCGGTCTAGTCAGGTTGGACCCGGTCTAGTCAGGTTGGACCCGGTCTGGTCAGGTTGGACCCGGTCCAATAACCTCCCCTCCCCCCTTCAGGGTGCTGAAAGGTGCGAGAGGCGCTATCTATTGAATCAGGGCAAACAAAAGAAGCTGATTGGTCCACAAACAGTAAAACCCCGCCCACCCGTCATCGTCACCCAAGCATCCTATTGGTTGCCTACATCATTCAGAAAAAAAAACAGAGCGAGCCCCTTCTCCCATTGGTCAGTGTAGCCTTAGGCAACAAAGGCCGTTTTCCCATTGGTCAGTGTTGATAACACGCCAACTGTCAGTCACTCAGCAGCGGCCAATCAGGTTACAGTACATTACCTGTGGAACCTTCAGGAATAACAAAAAGAAAAAAAATAGAAGAATGATGATGATGATGAACAGGGAGATCAGCCAATCAGATGACCTCGCTAGAAAAACAAACAGGAAGTGGGAGGAGTATCCAAGCCTCAAATGGAACTTATTTTTCGGGATTTCTTTTTTGTTTTTTTGTTTTTTGTTTTTTTTAAATGTACTTTAGTTGTTGTCCTTTTTGTCCGTGTGTTCGCCGTACGTGGGTCTCTTTCTTTCTTTTCCAACAGCTGATTTCAGTGCAATGCATCATGGATTGATCGACTGCTAAGAGAGGGTGTTTCACTACGAGTGTGTGTGTGTGTGTGTGTGTGTGTGTGTGTGTGTGTGTGTGTGTGTCCTGTTGTCATGGAAACATGCTGCAGGGTTAGCGCTCCAGCAGCTGGGGGTGTTGCATCGTGGGGGGGGGGGGGGGAGCTGTGTGTCCAGTCTCTCTAGCTGGTGTCCATGGACTCCATGTTGGCGGAGCTGGAGTCCCTCTGGATGGAGTCGAAGATGGCCGCCAGCTCCGGATTGGACGAGATCTGGGACTGGAACTCGGACATCAGCGGGGACTTCTCGGCCTCGGGGATCGTCAGCAGCGCCACGACGGCGCGCATCGCCGACCGCTTCAGCTCGTCCTGCTTCTCGAACTCCTGCTTCACCGAGTTCGCCTTCACCTGCACGGACAGTTTAAAGGCCATGTGATCGTGGCCGGGGTTCGCTAGGTTGGTGTGTGTGTGTGTGTGTGTGTGAGAGAGTGAGATGTGAGAGTGAGAGAGTGAAAGAGTGAGTGAGTGGTGAGTGAGTGATGTGAGTTGAGTAGTGAGTGGTGAGTGAGTGACTGAGTGTGGG
>NC_045755.1:8478056-8483816 GCF_008692095.1 Etheostoma spectabile | reverse complement strand
ACAACAACAGTCACCAGCAGAAACAACAACAACAGTCACCAGCAGAAACAACAACAGTACTTTAAGTAAAATGTACAACCAATGACGTAATTTAATGTAAATAAGAAAATATTCTCATATCTTTGTTATGTTTATTGCACACAGGAACCATAACACACATTGTAAGACGAAATCTGGTCTCATACATCGATATAATATCGATATATTGGCCCGCGCTAATGGAATTTATTCTTTTGTTTATTGAGACGTGTGGAGTTTCACCGGCATTGTTTTCCACTACTACATTTCTGAGATCCCGCCTGACCAAATCCCTGTTGTTATTGTTATTGTTGTGAATTCCTCATGCTACAGAGACTGTGTAGTTAAAGTTACGTTAGTTACGGCTACGTTCATTATGTACGTTAGTTACGCAAGTTACATCGTAAATCGCCGCGACACTTTGTGTTATTTTTATCACTGCAGTCGCCTGTACTGAAGTCAGAGACGATGTAAGTTGGTACTTATATCTAGCTATTGTAACAGCAGGTTAAGCTATCCCTAAGTAGTTTCTGTCCTAAATGTTAAGCTAATGTTAACCATGTTTACCCTGTGATATGAAGCATACACACCATAGATGTTGCTAGCTTGTGTGTGACTCGTTTTTGGTGCTGTGCAGGAGAGGATATTCCTTTTATTTGCACTTTGTGATAGTTGTACGCCTTCTTTCAGTAGTTTGATTAGATTAATAACACACTATGTTACTAGAGGCACATCAGCTGTGACGTTAATGTACCTTCTTTTTTGGATTTATTTCAGAAACTTCATTCATTCATTCAATCATTCTTTCATTCATTCATTAATTTGTTCATTCATACAAGCCACAATGTACACCTTGTGACTGCCTGTCTACGCTCCACCAATTAAAAGGTTGAACTCCATCTGGTGACTCCTGCTCTCTGATAGGAGCCCTGAAGCGGCTAATACTCGTCATCCAGCGTTCACAGGGTTAAAAACCCAACAGTTGTTGTTGTTGTTGTTGTTGTTGTTGTTGTTGTTGTTGTTATGGCAGTAACAATGACCCTGGTGGTGTGTCGGCGTGCGGACGGACCTTGATGTCGTAGTGGTCCTTGAGGCCGTCCTCCACGTGGTTGAGGAAGGTGAAGATGTCGAGCCGGTCCAGGCAGCTGTCCAGCAGAGTGTACATGCACTCGAACGCAGCCTTCCTCAAGTCCAGACCATCGTCCACCGTGTGTTTGAACGGACCCATCTCCACCTACACACAGCCAAACATCAGCTGATCAGCTCCTCCAAATCATAGAAATATATACATGGACATTTCCAAACTTTAAAGATCTATAACCAAATGTCCATGACCCTTCACAAAGTATAGCTCAAACAGAACTGTTGAAACAAATGTTAATTACTGTATTAAAAAAAAACAGCAACCTTTATTGCTGTCAAACAGTCGCTTATGTTCACATTTTAAATGCATTTGATTCTTTAAAAAGGTCCCATGGCAAGAAAATGTCACTTTATGAGGTTTATTAACATTAATATGCGTCACCCCCCCAGTGGCTAGAAATGGTGAAGGGTGTAAACCGAGCCCTGGGTTATTGAAACGGAGAAAATGAAGAAGCTTAAATGATGGTAAACAGTGTGTGTGTGTGTGTGTGTGTGTGTGTGTGTGTGTGTGTGTGTGAGAAAGTGAGTGAATGTGTGTGTGAGTGTGCTACCTTCTGCAGAGTCAGAGAGCATTGAGCATGTCAGTGCGTGTTGACGGGAACACGCCTCGAGACAAAGACACACCCAGACACCCACACCCAGACCCCCCCACCTACATCCAGACACCCCCACCCACATCCAGACACCCCCACCCACACCCAGACCCCCCCACCTACATCCAGACACCCACACCCCCACCCACATCCAGACACCCCAACACCCAGACACACACGCGCACACACACGCGTTCTCACCTCTCGGATCAGCTCCTTCCTGACTTTGGTCTCGTTGTAGAGTTGTGGTAAAACGGAGTCCAGCAGCTCTCGGATCAGACTGGGCTTATTATGGGCTGCAGAGTTAAACGTTACCAAGGCGACGCGGCGCACGTTCAGGTCCGGGTCCTCCAGCGTCTTCAGGAAATCACCTGAGGAAAAATCAGCGAGCTTTCGTCTCATAAAAGGTGCAGCTGCCCACTGAATAAAGTTGTTCTCTTTATATACTCAAACAATTACTGAAACTAATTAACTGATCAATGAGTTAGTAGAGTGACAGTTTGGGCTCCATTCATAGTAAACTGAATGAGATCTGCTGCAGCAGTGATTTTATAAACACTCAAAGCTTCCAGAGACTTCCCCAGGCGTCTTAAACTCTCCTACATTAGTGATGATTCTTAATGGTTACGTGGATACATATTCATAATGTTTGCAGGGTGTTTGTCTTACACTCAGAAGTTAGTTTTGTCTTTTATTTAAGATAAAACTTTCTTAAAAGCAGGCAAAAATATGGAGGTAATCTGCCATAAATAAGGTTGAATTTTCTGTTCATAATTCAGTATAAATTAGAGAATGTCACTGAAACAATTAGGTGAATAATCAATTAAGTTGATCAGAACATCAATAGGAAACTATTTGATAGATGATTGGTGGTTTATCCATAAAGTTCATCTTTACCTATGCAGTTCTTCAGCAGCGGGTCGATGGGCTGTGGTTGATCAGAGATGGTGAACTTTACCGCCGTTACCACGGAGCTCCTGGCGTACGACGAACCTACACACACACACACACACACACACACACACACACACACACACACCACAACACTATTTCACTCAATAATCAAGTTACGATCAAGTTAATCTACTGACTAGTTACATTTTCTAATCTGTAAACCAATGAGCTGCAGGCAGAGGAGACTGAGGCCGTTTGATTGGCCGGAAGGAGCATGGTGGGGGGGGGGGGACTTATTGGTTCAGAACACCGCCTACCTGACAGCAGGTATCCTTTGAGGCGGGGCAGCAGGGTCTCGGGGTCGATGAGGGTCAGTTTGCCGAGACACTCGGCCACCACGTTCCTGGTCCCCTCCTCCTGGCACTCGCAGTGTTTGAGCAGCAGAGTCCAGACGGACTCCACGTAGGGCTTCAGCCCCGCCACCGACGCAGAACCTGCACACACACAAATGTTAAAACCAAAGTAGAGAGACACACACACACACACACACACACACAGACACAGACACACACACACACGCCGAACATCCACACAAACACACGTTAAAACCAAAGTAGAAACACAGAGACGGAGAGAGACAGATACAGACACAGTAAAAGAGAGAGAGACACACACACACACAGACAGAGAGGGAGAGAGAGAGAGAGACACACACACAGACAGAGAGAGAGAGAGAGACACACACAGACAGAGACACACACACAGACAGAGAGGGAGAGAGAGCAAGACAGACAGAGAGAGAGACACACACAGACACAGACAGAGAGGGAAAGAGACAGAGAGAGAGGGACAGACAGCTGCTCTTACTGATGATCTCTTTGAGTGAGTGCAGCAGCAGGTACTGTCTCTTGGAGGACGAGATCTCCTGCAGGACGAAGGGCAGATACTCCGGAAGATTCCCAACCGCGATGCTGCCCAGCGCATAGGAGGCCGCCGACTTCACCTGGGGCGAGAGAGAGAGAGAGAGAGAGAGAGAGAGAGAGAGAGAGAGAGAGAGAGAGAGAGAGAGAGAGAGAGACGGGTTCACGTAACTTCAGCAGCTTGTTGTGACCCCCACATTAAAGAAAAACACCCAAAAAGCTGGAGTCAATTCAATATATTTTCTACGGTAACACAGTACGAGCAGAAAACACTAAACACAACATCAAGCCTCCCAGCGCGTCTGGACTCTTGTTATACTCCTGTCTAAAAAGCTTTTAATGTGAAAGTCTTGGCCCCTAAGAGGCACTTCCTGTTCAGACAGACAGGCGTTACCTCTTCACTGGAGGAGGAGAACGCGTCCAGGATGACGGTCTTGAGCTCTGGTTGGCTGCTCAGGTCCACATGGTGTCCCACCTCGCCCAATGAGAGCAGAGCGAGCAGCCTGATGGAGTCTGTGGAGCGGCTGTTCTTCACATCCTGTCAGTCAGGAAAAAAATCAAACTTATTATTATGATTATCAAATTTTAGACATTGCTATGCTGAATATTAAGTTGTCAATGTGCTGTAATCGAGGTAAAGAAACGGTCTTCAGTCAAACCAACAAAGTACAAAAACTACTTCTTGCTTTTACTCCACAACATTTCCTATTAAAATCATTCGTTTAAGTAATAACTTTATAATATTCATTCATCAGAATCATTTCTAATGACAAATAATTCATTCTGATAAATAAATATTTAAAAAAAATGACCATGTCAACCATGCATGAGCGTTGGTGTCGCATAGTCTGTCCACCAGAGGGCACTCTCTCTCCCTCTATATCTATATATAATAACTAATGTTAGGGAAATTGTTTTCTTACGCGTTTCTGGATTTCTTTTTAAAAAAAATATATATATATATTGGCATATTTTTAATTAACCAAATATTTGTATTGTCTTAAAACGGTCTTTGTCCTTATGCAACTATATTGTTGTTTTAGTTGTCTGAATCGGTCTAGTCCATGTTGATGTCCTAACACGCTGTAATCACATTCTGCAGAACAGGAACCTGCTGAAAACCAGTTTTTAAACTGAGTCAGGCCGTTTACATCGCAATGTAATGTTACTTTTAACTTGTTCTGTAGAAACGTTTTCTGTCCGGACTAGATAAGTTCTGGGTAGGCCTACCTGGATGAACTGCCCGACCACAGCGGGTCCCTCGTCGGGACAGGCCCGGGTCAGAGCCGCCACACACTTGGCGATGGAGCAGTACGCCTGTTTGTGGGGCAGAGAGGCACTCTGGGAGTAGACCGGACCCGTCAGCATCCTCAGCAGGTCCATGTAGCCCAGACCAGGGGTCTCTGTCGCCACCAAGGCCTGAACACACACACAGACAGACAGACAGACAGAAAAGAATAAGACAGAGATACACACACACACCAACACACACACAAACCACAACACAACCACACACAACCCACACACACACACACACACACACAACACACACACCCCCCCCCCCCCCCCCCACCACACACACTCACCACAAAAAGGACAGACAGACTACACACACACAAGGCACACAACACAGAAGGATAGAAAAATAGAAACACACACACACCAACACACACACACACACACACACACACACACACAGAAGGACAGACAGAAAACACAGACAGAACAGAAAACACACACACCACACACACACGGCACGCACACACACACAGATGGACTCACACACACACACACACACACACACACACCACACACACCACACACACACAGAAGGACACAACACACAGAAGGAGGACAAAAGGACACACACACACACACACACTAAAATCAACTAATCGATTAGTAGCCTAAGTATTTGTTTTGCACACAGCCCTTAAAGGACACCTGTGCAGCTGCTGTACCTGGTAGAAGTCGAGCATGGCGGAGAGCGCCCCCCCCTGCAGCAGCGGGGATCGAACCAGCGCGATGAGCTGCTGGAGGATGTTTCCCCCGCTCAGCTGACCCAGCGAGGACGGGTGGGTCACCGCCAGCGTGGACAGGAAGCTCAGCGCCATCTGAGACACGTGCATGTCGCTCTCCGAGATGAGAGGAGGGAGCTCGGCCAGCACCGCGTCCACCATGACGGGGGTCAC
>NC_045755.1:8474179-8477972 GCF_008692095.1 Etheostoma spectabile | reverse complement strand
ACCACAAAGGAGTGATCGGATGGCCATCTAGACACACACAACGCACACATTACAACACACGACCACACACACACACCCACAGTAATCCGACACATATAGATCCCACACCTCTTCGTGTGTTTCTATGTGTGCGTGTGTGTGTCTCTATGTGTCTGTCTGTGCATGTGTCTCTATGTGTCTCTCTGTGTGTGTGTGTGTGTTTCTGTGTATGTCTCTCTGTGTGTTTATGTCTGTGTGTGTGTGATTGCGTGTGTATGTCTCTGTATGTTTATGTCTCTGTGTGTGTGTGCGTGTGTGTTTGTATGTCTCTGTGTGTGTGACTACCTGTGTGTGTGTCTCTGTGTGTGCGTTACCTGTAGTTTCGGAGCAGGATGTCCAGAGCAGCCAGGGTGCAGAGCTTCAGGGCTCGCTGGTTCTTGCGGAGGAAGGAGGCGAGGATGGGAACGGCGTCGGGGAGAACCGGCCTCAGGTCGATCTTCAGCGGCGAGCCGGGAAGAGGTGTGGATCTATGATGTGTCGGTTACTGTGTGGGTTGTGTGTGTTTGTTGTCGTGTGTGTTGTTTTAAGGTTGTGTGCGTTGTTGTGTGCTCTATGGTCCTCGATCTCCTTTGTGTCTGTGTGTGTTTAGTTTGTGTGCGTGGTGTGCTCTAATGTGTCTGTACTGTGATGTGTCTTATGTTGTCTTCTGTTGTGTGTGTGTGTGTGTTTGTGTGTATGTCTTCTCTGTGTGGTTTAATGTTGGTGTGCGGTGATTGAGTGTGTATGCTCTGTAGTGTTGTATGTATCTGTGTGGGGGTGCGTGTGTGTGTGTTGATATGTCTTGTGTGTGTGAATACCTGTTTGTGTTGTCTCGTGTGTGTGATGCGTGTACCTGTAAGTGAGTGTCAAGACAGTGGAGCAGCTGTCTGCAGGAGGAGAGCAGGCGAATGGGCGTGCAAGATTCGGAAGGAGACTGCTCAGGTCTCTAGCGGAGGAAGGATCAGGGCGAGGAGGCAAGGGTGGAACGACTCAGGGTGAGAGAACGGACACTCAGGGACTGCAGGACGACAAACTACTTTAAGTCCAAAGGGCTGCAAAACAAACACAATGCAGGGCTGCAAACAACACAATCAGGGCCTGCCCAAAAACAAACACAATCAGGACTTGCAAAACACAACACAGGATGCAAACAACTCAAAACAGGGACTCGGCCAAACGCCAAAAACCACACAATCAGGGACTGCCAAAACAAACACAATCAGGGGCAAAACCAAAACACAATCAGGGCTGCACAAAACAAACACAATCAGGGCTGCAAAACAAACACAATCAGGGCTGCAAAACAAACACAATCAGGGCTGCAAAACAAACACAATCAGGGCTGCAAAACAAACACAATCAGGGCTGCCAAACAACACCAATCAGGGCTGCAAAACAAACAATAAGGGCTGCCAAACAAACACAATCAGGCTGCAAAAACAAACACAATCGAGGCTGCAAAAACAAACACAATCAGGGCTGCAACAATACAAAACACAAATCAGGGCTGCAACAACAAACACAATCAGGCTGCAAAACAAAACACAATCAGGGCCTGCAAAAACAAACACAATCAGGGCTGCAAAACACAAACCACATCAGGCTGCCAAAACAATCAGGGTGCAAAACAAACGCTTTTGTCCTTTTTTTCAATGTTGTCACTTTTTGACGTTTTCACACTACGTAACACTAACTTATTACTTTAGGTTTACAGTTTATTTTGGAATTTTTGGTCAATAAACCTCATATTAGTGAAATTATCCTAATGTTTGAGTTACAAAAGCAGAAATTAGGAATTATTGAGACTAAAATTAAAGGACTGGATGTTGATGATAATCACAGACTGGAATATGTCAACTTTTACTCAACACTATTTCAACAACACTTTCATTTGTTTTACAATGCTATAAAATAGAATAAGACCCAAAATTAATGAAAGTAGAGATTTGCTCCATCCTTTCTGAGACCAGTGTGTAGCGTTGTGTGAACGGCAACTAAATCTAATTACAATAAATTCAACAATATTGCAACTTCAACCCTGAATTGCGCCAAGTCTTGGTGTGAAAGCGCCCCGAGTTTGGTGCTTAGCGATCGCCATGGTTACCTTTCACCGTGGTCAGCCTGGTGATCTCGTTCTTGAGGCGTTCTAAAAAGATCAACAGCGTTCCTGGAAGTTCAGCGGGCAGCCGGTCTCCTGCACAACCAGACACAGGGAACACCAAGCAGAGAGTCAAACAAACGGCAAAAAACGGCATCACAGCTGACGTCACGGCAGACGGCGGTTACCTAGGTTGCAGATGATCTGTCCCATGCAGGAGATGGCTCGTTCTTTGACCTCCTGGTCGATGTCGGCGGCTTTCAGGCGCTTGATCGTGCAGGTGAACAGGTCGTTGATGTAAGGGGAGGGGTCGAAGCTGTCGGAGCTCTCTGATAGGTTGTCCAGGGGCCGGATCACCTGGAAGAGAGAAGTTATAGAATCAGCTGTTAAAAGGTGAAGAGGGAACGGGCCGCACCATATGAGGAAAATATGCGGTAACGTTGAATATGGCAATAACGATATTACTTGGGATGAATAAACAGATATTAACCCGGTTGTGTTGGTTGCCTCGCGCGAACATTCAGGGACGAACTGGTGAGGTACCTGGGGAAACTGTGAAAAGTCACGAATATCGCTGCCGGGGCCAGATAAAAAAAGCTCAAAGTAAATATATCTGCTGCCATGGGGCCAGATAAAGCTAAAAGTCAAAAAATATGTGCTGCCAGGCGGCAGATAAAAGCTAAAAGTAAAAATATCTGCTGACCGGGGCCAGATAAAAGCTAAAAGTAAAAATATCTGTGCCAGGGCCAGATAAAGTCAAAGTAAAAATATCTGCTGCCAGGGGGCCAGATAAAAGCTAAAAGTAAAAAATAATCTGCTGCCAGGAGGGCCAGATAAAAGCTCAAAGTAAAATATCATTGATATTTTCTTCTGTACGGGACAGAATGAGGAGTGAGGTACCTGGGGTACACTGTTGGAAAAGTGCAAACGAAAATCTGCTGCAGGGGCCAGATAAAAAAAAAGCTGAAAAAGTAAAAATATTGCTGACAGGGGCCGAAAAAGCTAAAAAGTAAAAACATCATTGATATTTTCCTTCTGGTCAGGGACAGAACTGAGTGAGTGTACCTGGGGAACACTGTTGGAAAAGTGCACGAAATATCTGCTGCCAGGGGCCAGATTAAAAAAAAAAAAGCTAAAAGTAAATATATCTGCTGCCAGGGGCCAGATAACGCTAAAAGTAAAATATCTGTGCCAGGGGCAGTATAAAGTAAAGTAACAAAATTCTGCCGGGCCAGATAAAAGCTAAAAGTAAATATATCTGCTGCAGGGGCCAGATAAAAGTAAAAGTAAATATTCTGCCAGGGGCCAGATAAAAGCTAAAAGTAAAAATATCATTGATATTTTCCTTCTGTCAGGGACAGAACTGAGTGAGTGTACTGGGTACACTGTTGGAAAAGTGCACAAAAAAAATCTGCTGCCAGGGCCAGATAAAAAAAAAAAAGCTAAAAGTAAATATATCATTGATATTTTCCTTCTGTCGGGGACAGAACTGAGTGACACAATTCCAAGCGGGGAAAGTAGATGTGTTCTGAAACATTAAAATTCTTATGCTGCACTGTAACTTTATTTGTGTTTAATGTGTTATTTTGTTTTTTTGGTCTAGTCATTGTTTTATATGCTTATGATTTTAACTGTTTGTACCGTGTTTTATCTGTTTAATGATTTTGTGTAAAGCAC
>NC_045755.1:8466772-8474154 GCF_008692095.1 Etheostoma spectabile | reverse complement strand
TGCGGGATCAGGATCAGTGGCGCTCCAAAACAAACACATCAGGGCTGCAAATAACAAACACATCGGGCTGCAAAAACAAACACAATCAGGGCGTGCCAACACACAAACAGCCAATAGGGCTGCAACACACATAGAACACAATCAGGGCTGCAAAACAAAACACAATCAGGGCTGCAAAACAAACACAATCAGGGGCTGCACAAAACAAAACCAATCAGGCGCTGCCAAACAACGGTTTTGTCCTTTTTTTCAATGTTGTCACTTTTTGACGTTTTCAACATACGTAAACACTAATTATTAACTTTAGGTTTACAGTTTATTTTGGGAATTTTATGGTCAATAAACCTCATTATTAGGAAATTATCCCTAATGTTTGAGTTAAAAAGCAGAAATTAGGAATTATTGAGACTAAAATTAAAGGACATGGATGTTGATGATAATCACAGACTGGAATATGTCAACTTTTACTCAACACATATTTCAACAACACTCATTTGTTTTACCAATGCATAAAATAGAAAAGACCAAAATTAATGAAAGTAGAGATTTGCTCCATCACTTTCTGAGACCAGTGGTGGTGTAGCGTTTTCGTGTGAACGGCAACTAAATCTTATTAACAATAAATTCAACAATATTTGCAACTTCAACCCTGAATTGGCGCCAAGTCTTGGTGTGAAAGCGCCCCGAGTTTGGTGCTTAGCGATCAGCCAGTGGTTACCTTCACCGGGGTCCCAGCCTGGTGATCGTTCTTTGGGCGCTGGTCTAAAAATAGACAACAGCGTTCTCTGGAAGTTCAGCGGGGCGCCGTTCCTGCACAACCAGGACACAGGGAACAACAAGCAGAGAGTCCAAACAAACGGCAAAAAAAAAAAACGGGCATCACAGCTGACGTCACAGGCAGGCGAGACGGCGGTTACCTAGGTTGCAGATGATGTCTCCATGCAAGGAGATGGCTCGTTCTTTGACCTCTGGTCGATTGATGTCGGCGGGCTTTCAGGCGCTTGATGTGCAGGTGAAACAGGTCGTTGATGTAGGGGAGGGGTCGAAGCTGTCGGAGCTCTTGATAGGTTGTCCAGGCGGCCGGATCACCTGGAAGAGAGAAGTTAGAGAATCAGCTGTTAAAGTTGTGACGAGGGAAGGGGCCGCACCATATGAGGAAAATATGCGGTAACGTTGAATATGGCAGAATAAGATATACTTGGGATGGAAATAAACAGATAGTTAAACCCGGTGTGTGGTTAGCCCGCGCGACACATTACGGGACAGACTGGTGCAGGTGTACCTGGGGAAACACGTGTTGGGCAAAAAGTCACGAAAATATGCTGCTGCCAGGGGCCAGATAAAAAAAAGAGTCAAAGTAAATAATATGCTGCCAGGGGACAGATAAAAGCCTAAAAGTAAAAAATAGTCTGCTGCCAGGGGCCAGATAAAAGCTAAAAGAAAAATATCTGTGCCAGGGCCAGATAAAGTCAAAGTAAAAATATCTGCTGCCAGGGGGCCAGATAAAAGCTAAAAGTAAAAAATATCTGCTGCCAGAGGGGCCAGATAAAAGCTCAAAGTAAAATACATTTGATATTTTCTTCTGTACGGGAAGAATGAGGGAGTGGTACCTGGGGTACACTGTTGGAAAAGTGCAACGAAAATCTGCTGCAGGGGCCAGATAAAAAAAAAGCTAAAAGTAAAAAAATCTGCTGACAGGGGCCAGAAAAGTAAAAAGTAAAAACATCATTGATTATTTCCTTCTGCAGGGACAGAACTGAGTGAGTGTACCTGGGGAACACGTTGGGAAACGTGCCGAAATATCTGCTGCCGGGGCCCAGATTAAAAAAAAAAAAGTAAAAAGTAAATATATCTGCTGCCAGGGGCCAGTAAAAGATAAAGAAAATATCTGTGCCAGGGGCCAGATAAAAGCTAAAAGTAAAAAATCTGCTGCCAGGGGCCAGATAAAAGCTAAAAGTAAATATATCTGCTGCCAGGGGCCAGATAAAAGCTAAAAGTAAATATATATGCTGCCAGGGGCAGTAAAAGCTAAAAGTAAAAATATCATTGATATTTTCTTCTGTCAGGGACAGAACTGAGTGAGTGGTACCGGGGACACTGTTGGAAAAGTGCACAAAAAAAATCTGCTGCCAGGGCCAGATAAAAAAAAAGCTAAAAAGTAAAAATATCATTGATATTTTCCTCACTTTGAATTGCCCTGTTGCTGAAATGTGCTCTACAGATAAAGCTGCCTTGCCTTACTGCGTTGCGCAACTCTGAACCTCCTGCCGGCCGCTGCGTGGCGCAGCATTTTGTCTTCGTCGGTCTTTTCATGACGCGTGCAGCAGAGAACGCACCGTCATTGGTTCAAATACACATGAGGCGGGTCTTTGTTGGCTATTTAAAGCCACGTGACCACCAAAATGTACCGTAGTTTGCTGAAAATCACGTCAATCAACCAGACAAACGTGTGCGTTTGTTTATGAATTTTTGAGAGACGAGAGAGAAAATGGCTCCAACGGAGGAGGAGTTAGACAGCGAGGGCGGTGACGTTGAGGTGGAAGATAGTGAGGAGTTAGGGAGGGAGGATGTGGTAGATGATGATGAGGATGATGATGAAGAAGAAGTGCTGGATGATCCTTTGCGCAACGCAGCAACCAGCGGTAGATGTGATGTGTCGGCGCGAAGCATCCGGCACAAACGGGTTAACGTGAACTCCGATCTGCTAAAAAGATTCGTCGTGCAGCCCTGGAAGACGACTGAAGAAGTTACAGGAGGTCGCGGGTTTGATTCCCACCTTGACCAGCTGCTGAGTGACGAGCAGAGCCTCGGACGTGATCTTGTAGAAGGGGTCTCCCACGCACGCCACCACGGGCGGCACGAGGGCGGGGACGTGGGCGTGGAAGGCGTGCGCCGGGTGCGTGACCATGATGACGTGCAGGCACGCCAACGCGTCGATTTTCAGGTTGGAGCTGCTCGACTTATCGTTCAGAGAGAAGATGATGCCTGAAGAAGAAAGAAACCACAATTACTACCTGAAACTGAACATATCTTTGAGTTGTGGGCAATACGAGGACATTTGAGGACGTTGTCTTGGGGTGTAGTATTACCTGGTATTAGTACTGGGATGTGGGTATTACCTGGTATTAGTACTGGGATGTAGTATTACCTGGTATTAGTACTGGGATGTAGTATTACCTGGTATTAGTACTGGGATGTAGTATTACCTGGTATTAGTACTGGGATGTGGGTATTACCTGGTATTAGTACTGGGATGTGGGTATTAACGTGGTATAGTACTGGGATGTGAGATTACTGTATTAGTATGGGATGTAGTATTACCTGGTAGTCGTACTGGGATGGGGGTATTTACTGTTTAGTACTGGGATGTGTATATGGTATTAGTTACTGGGCATGTGGGTATACCTGGGATTAGTACTGGGATGTAGTATACCTGGTATTAGTACGGATGCAAAACAAACACAATGGGCTGCTGTGGAAAATAACCAAAGAAATAAAAAAATATTATTTAAGTCTCTAAGACAGGAATGGGTCACAATTAAAAAACAAAAAGGCCTTTGATGTTACAGCATACGCAGAGTTTTGACTATAAAAATGTGTTAAATTTATAGAAAAGACATTTTTTTTTGTACATTTCAAGATAAGGCAGCTCACTACACACTGCTCTAATTTAGCTCTAAACCCTCGAAAATTTTCAAAAAATCAACACTTTTGTCGCGCTTTTTAATTAATGTTGTTAACTTTTTTTAAGTGTTGTCCCTTTTTCAATGTTTGTCACATTTTGCGTTGTTTCAACAATACGTAACGCTCACTTATTAAATTTGTTTACAGTTATTTTTGGCGTTTATGAGTCAATAAACCTCATTTATAAGAAATTATACTAATGTTGCGTTAGAAAAGCAGAAATTAGGAATTATTGAGACTAACATTAAAGGAAGGAATGTTCAGTATTACCTGGTATTAGTACTGGGATGTAGTTACCTGGTATTAGTATGGGGGGGGGGGATGGGGTATTCCGGGATTAGTATGGATGTAGTGTTACTGGTATTAGTGACTGGGAGGTAGTGTACATGGTATAGTACGGGGATGTGGGTATTACCTGGTATTACAGTACTGGGATGTGGGGTATTAACTGGTATTACTACTGGGCTGTGGGTATTACCTGGTATTATACGGGATGTGGGTATTACCTGGTATAAGTTACTGGATATGGGTATTAATGGCTTAGTAATGGGATCTGGGTAATGACTGGTATTACGTACGGGATGTGGGTATTACTGGTTTAGTAGTGGGATCTGGCGTATACTAGTAGGAGTGGGTATTAACATGGTATTATTAATGGGATGGGATTACCTGGCCTTAGTACTGGGATGTAGTGTTACCAGGTATTATACTGGGATGTGGGTATTACCTGGTATTAGTAATGGGATGTGGGTATTACCTGGATTTCGTACTTGGATGTGGGGATACTGGTATTAGTAGTGGGAATTCTGGGTATACGGGTATTAGGTAGTAGGGATGGGGTATTACCTGGGATTACTTAAGTGGATGTGGGTATTACCTGGTATTAGTACGCGGATGTGGGTAATTACCTGGTATTAGTACTGGGATGGGGTATTACCTGGTATGAGTAGTAGGATTGTGGGTATTACCGGGAATACCCACAATCCTACTACAATCCAGGTCAACCCACATCCAGTACTAATACAGGGAATACCCACTCCAGACTAATACCAGGTAATACCACACTACTGTAATACCAGGTAATACCCAGATCCTACTACTAATACCAGGTAATACCCAGATCCCACTACTAATACCAGGTAATACCCACATCCAAGTACTAATACCAGGTAATACCCACATCCCAGTACTAATACCAGGTAATACCACATCCAAGTACTAATACCTGGTAACACTACATCCCAGTACTAAGGCCAGGTAATACCCCATACAGTAATAATACCAGGTATACACATCCTACTAGTAATACCCAGATCCACTACTAATACCAGTAAACCAATCCCAGTACTAATACCAGGTAATACCCAGATCCCAGTACTAATGCCAGGTAATACCCAGATCCCAGTACTAATACCAGGTAATACCCACATCCCAGTACTAATACCAGGTAATACCCACATCCCAGTAGTAATACCAGGTAATACACCCACTCACAGTACAAACAGGTAATACCCACATCCAGTACTAATACAGGTACACACCATCCCAGTACAATACCAGGTAACAGATAATCCCAGTACTAATACCAGGTAATACCCACATCCCAGTACTAATACCAGGTAACACTACATCCCAGTACTAATACCAGGTAATACTGAAACATCCATTCCTTTAATTTTAGTCTCAATAATTCCTAATTTCTGCTTTTCTAACTCAAACATTAGGTATAATTTCTTATAAATGAGGTTTATTGACCATAAACTCCAAAAATAACTGTAAACTAAAGTTAATAAGTTAGCGTTACGTAGTGTTGAAAACGTCAAAAATGTGACAAACATTGAAAAAAGGGACAACAACTTAAGAAAAAGTTAAAAACATTAATTAAAAAGCGCCGACAAAAGTGTTGATTTTGAAAATTTTCGAGGGTTTTAGATCTAAATTAGAGCAGGTGTGTATTGAGCGTTATATTGAAATGTAAAAAAAAAAATGTTTTCTATAAATTTAAACACATTTTTCAGAGTCAAAACTCTGCGTATGCTGTAACATCAAAGGCCTTTTTGTTTTTAATTGTGACGCCATTATGTCTTAGAGACTTAAAGAATAGTTTTTATTTCTTTGAAGTTATTTTCCACAGCAGCCCTGATTGTGTTTGTTTTGCATCCCAGTACTAATAAGGTAATACACAGCCCAAGTACATACCAGGTACTACCACATCCCAGTACTATACCAGAATACATCCATACTAATACCAGGTAATACCACCATCCCAGTACTAATACCAGGTAATACTAATCCCAGTACTATACCAGGTAATACTACATCCAGTACTAATACCAGGTAATACCCACATCCCAGAATACTACATCCAGGGATATACCACATCCCAGTACTAATACCAGGTACTAATACCATTCCACAGTACTAATACCAGGAATACTACATCCCAGTACTACTACCAGGTAATACTACATCCCAGTACTAAACAGGTAATACCCACATCCAGTATAATACCAGAACTACACCCACGAACGTCCTCAAATGTCCTCGTATTGCCCACAACTCAAAGATATGTGTCAGTTTCAGGTAGTAATGTGGTTTCTTTCTTCTTCAGGAATCATCTTCTCTCTGAACGATAAGTGAGCAGCTCCAACCTGAAAATCGACGCGTTGGCGTTGCCTGCACGTCATCATGGTCACGCACCCGGCGCACGCCTTCCACGCCCACGTCCCCGCCTCGTGCCGCCGTGGTGGCGTGCGTGGGAGACCCTTCTACAAGATCAGCCGAGGCTCTGCTCGTCACTAGCAGCTGGTAAGGTGGGAAATCAAACACGCGACCTCCTGTAATTTCTTCAGTCGTCTTCCAGGGGCTGCACGACGAATCTTTTTAGCAGATCGGAGTTCCGTAACCGTTTGTGCGGTGCGGAACATCACATCTACCGCTGGTTGCTGCGTTGCGCAAAGGTCATCCAGCACTCTTCTTCATCATCATCCTCATCATCATCTACCACATCCTCCCTCCCAAATCCTCACTATCTTCCACTCAACGTCACCGCCCTCGCTGTCTAACTCCTCCTCCGTGGAGCCATTTTCTCTCGTCTCCAAAAATTCATAAACAAACGCACACGTTTGTCTGGTTGATTGACGTGATTTCAGCACTACTACTGTACATTTGGTGGGCACGGGGCTTATGCCCCCCGACCCGCCTCATGGTTTGACCCCTGCGGTGGTTCTCTGCTGCCGCGTCCCGCCCCGCCCGGCCCAGCCCCCCCTGCTGCACCCGCCCGCGGGCGGGCGGCGGTTCGCGTGGCCCGCCGCCGGCCGGGAGCCCTTCTGTGCGCCATTTCCCGCCCCACGTTCTACCGCGACGAGAACACTACACTACGGCTCATCAGACACGATTCCAACCCTTCGTGTGACTCATTTACGATCAACTACACCCGACTGTGTGCCCCCCCCTTACCGTCAACATCTTTAGTATGCTTTTGTATTTGCCCTCTACTATCCACTATCTTTCAAATGACACCGGCGCTATGTCCTACCATATATATGGAGGCGCATTATTTCAAAACCGTAGTAGTCTTTATTCTACTGATGTTGAGAAAAACTGAAATGTGTCACAAGTGGTAGGGAGCGTTGAAAAAAAAAGTGGAAACTACGTGTTTCAGAACACCTCTACAGAAGTAACAACACGAACACATG
>NC_045755.1:8466508-8466747 GCF_008692095.1 Etheostoma spectabile | reverse complement strand
GAGAGAGAGAAATAGAGAGAGAGAGAGTTAGCGACCATAGAGCATGACTAACACATCCTCGTGTGACCCCACGGTGGTGTATGGCGTCACCTGGCTCTGCAGCATGGTGAGCGGCGTCTCTCCCTGCTCCATGGCGTCTGGGTCGGCCAACCAGCTCTGGGCCGGTCGCGTCTGTTTGAGCAGCGACAGGTAGGCGTGGAAAACATCCGCCTTCACGTTCTCCTCCCTCTCCTGCAGAC
>NC_045755.1:8462518-8466498 GCF_008692095.1 Etheostoma spectabile | reverse complement strand
GGGGGGGGGCAGTCAGTTTAACACGTATTCATCGCCTGCATCAGGTCAACAGGTCGGGATTAGTCCCGGGAGACCAGATGAGAAGGGGTCAAACTCAGGACCAGGACCAGACCAAATTTGTTATTTTTATATCCAGGAATTCAACTGTCTGTCATGTAAACCCGAAAACACAAATAAAAATATCATTAAAATCATAAAAAAGTGTCATTATGAAACAAAAAAACAACCACAAAGAAACAAAAACACACACGTTGCAACGCCATCACCAACAGGGACGTTGTAGAGCGTCCTCTGGTGGAAAGGGACTATGCACCGCAATCAAACAGGGACGTTGTAGAGCGTCCTCTGGTGGACAGACATGCAAACGCCTCACCAACAGGGACAGTGTAGAGAGTCCTTGGTGGAAAGGACTATGCAACGCATTCACTAACAGGGACGTTGTAGAGCGTCCTTGTGGACAGATATGCAACACCATCACTAACAGGGACGTGTAGAGGTCCTCTGGTGGCCAGACTATGCAACGCCATCACTAACAGGGGACGTTGTTGAGAGCGTCTTGTCGGACAGGCTATGCAACGCCACACTACAGGGGAGTTGTAGAGCGTCCTCTGGTGGACAGGACGAGCAACGCCATCACTAAAAGGGACGTTGTAGAGCGTCCTCTGGGTGACAGACTATGCAACACCATCACTAACAGGGACGTTGTAGAGCGTCCTCTGTCGGACAGACTATGCACACGCCATCACTAACAGGGAGAGTCTTTGTTAGAGCGTCCTCTGGTGGACAGGACTATGCAAACGCCATCACTAACAGGGACGTTGTAGAGGTCCTCTGGTGGACAGACTATGCAACACCATCACTAACAGGGACGTTGTAGAGCGTCCTCTGGTGGACAGATATCGGTCGTATAACGCTGATATATCGGTTGGGCTCTAATCCAAAGTAACCAATCACTTTAGTGCAGACTCGTCATATTCTCCGGTTCTGAGTTTTTTTTTGTTTTTTGTTTTTTTAAAGACCTGCTGTCAAAACCACTTAAGATCTCCGTGATGAAGATGAAAACAGAACAGCGGAGCGAGAGAGGAGGAGGTGAAGAAGGAGGTGATGGAAGAGGTGAAGAAGAAGGGTTGACGGTACCTTAAAGCGACAGACGAGTGCAGGAGAGACCGAGCGGTAGAACTCGGGCAGCATCTCGTGACGGGTGGAGACGACGGCGTCCAGACACTTGGCGGCCGCCCGGCGCACCTTCCAGCTCATGTCGTCGTCGTCGCTGTACTCGTCGTCGCTGCCTGGACACAGAGAGACACAGGAGGACAGGGGACAGGGTTTTAACTTAAAGACACTGGAGACATCATTCATCAATCACATTTCTACGGATTGCTGCGTCTCATGTCGGCTGACGTGAGAATGAAGTTTCCTGCCACAGTTTAAACAGAGCTGGCAATCAGGAGGTAGAAATATTCGGGGTACACCCCCCCCCCCCGTTTATTTAATCCTACAAAAACGACAGGGACAGTTTTAAACCCTTTAACACTCATGTTGCCCCTCACGTTGCCCTCACGTTGCCCCCACGTTGACCCCACGTTGCCCTCACGTTGACCCCAGCGTTGCCCTCACGTTGTCTTCACGTTGCCCCCATGTTGCCCTCATGGTGCCCTCATGTTGCCCTCATGGTGCCCTCATGTTGCCCTCATGTTGCCCTCATGTTGCCCTCATGTTGTCCCCATGTTGCCCTCATGCTGTCCCCATGTGCCTGTGTCCCCATTTGTCTGTGTCCCCATGTTGTCCCATGTTCCGTTGTCCCCATGTTGCCCTCACGTGTCTTCATGTGTCCCCATCTTTCCCCATCTTTGTCCCCATGTTGTCCCCATGTTGTCCCATGTTGTCCCCATGTTGCCTCTCATGTTTGCTTCATGTTGCCCTCATGCTGTCCCCATGTTGCCCTCATGCTGTCCCCATGTTGCCCTCATGCTGTCCCATGTTGGCCCTCATGCCTGGTCCCATGTTGCCCCATGTTGTCCCGTTGCCCCCCATTGTGTCCCCATGTTGTCCCCATGTTGCCCTCATGCTGTCCCACTGTTGTCCCCATGTGTTCCCTCTGTTGCCTCATGCTGTCCCCATGTTGCCCTTGTTGTCCCCATGTTTGGCCTCATGTTGTCCCCATGTTGTCCACCATGTTTCCCCATGTTGTCCCCATGGTTGTCCCCATTCCTCATGTTGTCCTATATCATGTTCTTTTAATTCCCCAAATAACATGATTGATTCCAACGCTCTTTGCCAAGTACAAATCTCTACTTTCATTAATTTTGGGTCTTATTCCATTTTATAGCATTGATAGCAAAAACATTCATTTTTTAAACGCTGAAAAAGTGAAAAAACTACTAAAAATAAAAGAAATCAGAAAAAGCGATAAAAAATACTGTTAAAAATTGACTAAAACAATTTTTTAAAAATGTCAAAAAAGTGACAAAAAAATGACTAAAATTGACAAAAACATCTAGAAAAGTGTAGAAAAACAACAAAATGTTGAAATTTCAACCCAGAAAAACACTCAATCTCAATTGTTTGAAATTGAGATGAAGACAATATTTGTTAACAGATTATGAATGTAACATTTTATTTCAGAATTCTTTTTAAAACCCCAAATAAGTCCCGGGTCAATTTTAAAATTATTTAAGTCCTTGAACACAATACTTCAGCAAATGTAGGACGTTTTAAGGCCTAAAACCTTTTTATTTTTTATTTTAGACTCGCAGAAACCCTGATTCGTAACATATAATTATTAAGTTGTGCCGACTTCTGATTGAGTACCTTGGTAATCTTCATCGTTCTGCTCGGCGTCCATGGCGTTGTCGTCCTCGTCTTCATCGTCAAAGTTGTAGTTGGGGTCGTAGGTCAGGTAGCGCAGGCAGAGCGAGATCACCGTGGAGACGTGGGGGTAAACTTCTTTGGGACACCTGCAATAAATTTAAAGAATTAAAAGAATTGAATTAAGAAGTACAACTGTAGCAGTGCTGTGTTACTGTGTTACTGTGTTACTGGGTTGCTGGGTTGCTGGGTTGGTGTGTGTTGGTGTGTGTTGGTGTGTGTTGCTGGGTGTGTTGCTGGGTGTTGGGTGTGTTGCTGGGTGTGTTGCTGGGTGTGTTGCTGGGTGTGTTGCTGGGTGTTGGGTGTGTTGCTGGGGGTTGCTGGGGGTTGCTGGGGGTTGCTGGTGTTGCTGGGGTTGTGGGTTGCTGGGGGTTGGGTGTGTTGTGGTGTGTGTGGCTGGGTGTTGGGTGTGTGGCTGGTTGTTGGGTGTGTTGCTGGTGTTGGGTGTGTTGCTGGTGTTGGGTGTGTTGCTGGGGTGTTGCTGGGTGTGTTGTGCTGGGGTGTGTTGTTGGGTTTGTTGGGGTTGTTGGGGTGTGTTGGGGGTTGTGGGTGTGGGTTGCTGGGTGTTGGGTGTGTTGCTGGGTGTTGGGTGTGTTGCTGGGTGTTGGGTGTGTTGCTGGGTGTTGGGTGTGTTGCTGGGTGTTGGGTGTG
The DNA here is from genome assembly GCF_008692095.1 of Etheostoma spectabile. Taxonomy (NCBI): domain Eukaryota; kingdom Metazoa; phylum Chordata; class Actinopteri; order Perciformes; family Percidae; genus Etheostoma; species Etheostoma spectabile. The sequence goes on along the minus strand of NC_045755.1, from coordinate 8,462,979 downwards.
TTGCTGGTGTTGGGTGTGTTGCTGGGTGTTGGGTGTTTGCTGGGTGTTGGGTTGTGTGCTGGTGTGTGGGTGGTGGGTTGTTGGGTGTGGGTGTGTTGGTGGTGTTGTGGTGTGTTGCTGGGTGTGTGGGTGTGTTGCTGGGTGTTGGTTGTGTTTGCTGGTGTTGGGTGTGTTGGGGGTTGCTGGGTGTTGCTGGGTTGGTGTGTGTTGCTGGGTTGGTGTGTGTTGCTGGGTTGGTGTGTGTTGCTGGGTGTTGCTGGGTGCGTTGCCGTGTGTTGCTGGGTTGCCGTGTGTTGCCGTGTGTTGCTGTGTGTATTACCTCCTAACAAAGGACTCAAAGGCCTGGATGCAGTACTCTCGGAGCTCGTCATCGTCAACGTTACAAAACTTCACTACCAGAGGAATGATCTTCTCCAGATACTCTCCTGGACAGACAGACAGACAGAGACAGACAGACAGAC
>NC_045755.1:8461079-8462508 GCF_008692095.1 Etheostoma spectabile | reverse complement strand
AGACAGACAGACAGACAGACAGACAAAGAGACAGAGAGAGATAGAGAGAGAGAGACAGACAGACAGACAGACAGACAGAGAGAGAGAGAGAGACAGACAAAGAGACAGACAGAGAGAGAGACACAGAGAGACAAAGAGAGACAGACAGACAGACAGAGAGAGAGAGACAAAGAGACAGAGAGAGATAGAGAGAGACAGGCAAGGAGACAGACAGACAGACAGAGACAGTGTCAGTTTAGGGGCCTTACAACTGCTATATACGGTGTGTCAGCTGTTGCACGCCTCTGGAGCAACTAGGCGTTAAGTGCCTTGCTCAGGGACACATTGGTGGATGTATCGCAGTGGGAATCGAACCCGGATCTCCCACACCAAAGGCATGTATCATATCCACATCTGGCTGCAGCTGGACATCGACCCGTCAACATCATTTCTTTGCTTACGTCAAAACGTTCCACACGTTCTTGTTTCACATTGGAGAACAGAAACTGATGACGACATGGGACTGCAGGGCCAGGAATCGAACTAGCAACCTTCAGATTGGCAGGCGACCGCTCTACCACTGAGCCACATATTATATCATTATTATTATACAAGTGTACTCAGTTCTGCCTTTGTGCTGCTTTCAATATTCTCATAAAATGTGACAAATTGACTTGTTAAATTAAAACAAAAAAAGGAAATAATTGAACTTAACACTGAGGCACCACAGAATAAAAGGAATTACGGTTTTATTTCAACGTGTGTTTTCAACTGATGGCGACTGCCTTTCGTGATAATAACAATAATAATACATTTTATTTGTAATGCACTTTACATTTAAGACAAACCCTAAAGTGCTATGTGATGCATTTACCACGCAAGTTAATACTCAATGCCGATAAAAAAAAAATAAAACAAAGATCTATTGTGTATTTTGCCGTGTGCGGTACGTTCTGCTGGGCCGCGTGTGGTGTCGCGGGTCTCACCGATCCGGTGCCCTGCCTGTCTGCTGATGGCGGCCGTGCACTGGATGTAGGTTCTGGTCGTCGACATGTTGTCGTTCCGGCCCAGCTCGGTCAGGAGGTGCTCGATCAGATCGATGAAGACCAGGTTCCCACAGGACATGACCAGGTGGCCCAGAGCCATGATGGTCCTCTGAAACCGCCACGGGACAACACACAGTCACAGGAACATGAACATGTAATTACCACCACCATACCAGCTGTTATAGTTATTAATAAGGGTTGGACAGATACCGAATATAAGTACTCAATGAAACCGGTAACTAAGGGTGCACCGATCCGACATTAAGATCGGATATCAACACCGATTTTGACAACAACAAAAAAAAAAAAACTGTGGATCTGTTCATTACGGTTTATTTACAGTACCAATTGTTTACATATACATCTGCAATACCCGTACTTTAACTGTAATATGCAATTACTTT
>NC_045755.1:8451513-8461069 GCF_008692095.1 Etheostoma spectabile | reverse complement strand
TTAATTCGGATAGCTTCTGCCCAAACTTTATATGTACTACCTTTATATCCACTGTTGTACTGCTCATTTTAACTTATTATATCTATCTGTAAAAATTCTGTTTATAGTAATAGCCATCTGTATATTAAGTTCATTGTACATATCTGTAAAAATTGTATTTATAGTAATATCCACCTGTATATTATATTTGTACATATCCAGGTGTAAATCTTGCTCACAATACTAGTTATCTATATATTATATTCATAGGACAAATCTATCTGTAATATTCTGTTTATAATAGTATTCATCTCTATATTTATTCAGTATATATCCATGTCCTACACTTATGGAACCAGTGTATATCCTGCACCTGCTGCTATTGACCTTCTGGTTAGACCTGAACTGCATCTCGTTGCCTTGTACCTGTGTAATGACAATGAAGTTAAATCTAATCTTATCTAATCTAATCTTTCCGATCCCCTGATCCAGCCATTTTGTCAAAATTGGTGTCGATTTCCGATCTTAATGTCGGCTCGGTACACCCCTGGTTACCCGTTTAATTAACTACTGATATTCGGTATCTTTTTTTCCCCCTCTGGCGCAGCACGTCCTACGTCATGTGATGCATGCTGGAAGAGTTGAGTTGAGCAAACATGGAGCGAGTCTGTGTGGAGATAGTTCACGCTTTCCACGGCAACTAGGTCATCGGCTGTTCGCGATGTCTGCAAAGTATACGGTGTGTTTGGAGGGGTGGGTGGTAGTACTGCAAAGTACAATACAACCAATTTACTACCAAGCACATCCAAAAGCACCGTGTTAATTCATCACATCCGTTTTATTTTGTCTTAGTCAGGAAAGCCTGGTGCCGGTAGTCTCTTCCATGTGGTGGAAGGAAGGAGTAAGATGGAAGGTTTACAGTTTATTATTAATTCAACAACGGCATCAGATCGGTATCGGCAGATACGTAAAGCCCAGGCATCGACATCGGGATTGAAAATATCGGATCGGTGCATGAAAATCTTTAAGTCAAAATTAAGATTTCAGAATGCTACAAACGCCAAAACAAAACCTTTGTTTAAATACTTTAAGCAATTATTGGACAAATTAGAAGCTTTCAACATAATATCCAGTAAGAGAGAGTCAGATAGAGTGTGTGTGTGTGTGTGTGTGTGTGTGTGTGTGTGTGTGTGTGTGTGTGTGTGTGTGTGCGCGCGCGTGTGTGTGTGTGTGTGTGCGTGCGTGTATCATTAAGAAACCGACGCAGAGGGACCGACACTGAGCCTTAGCCAAGCCGAAGCAGAATTTTTTTTTAATTCATTAACTTTATCAGTTATCAGGCAAATAATACACAGATAATTAGCCAGGGCTAATAATCGGTCGATCCCAATTATGATTTGACGTATAAATGTATAAGTCGCTTGAATTCTTCTTGTAACTCTGTCATTTCACATCTGATTGACCCGAGGTTTAGTGCTGTGTGATACCAGTCCCCCTGATGGGATCACTGGTATAGCCGTCTTATTTAATTGGTATCTGTAGCTTCTTTGTTGTTGTTGTTGTTGTATTTTATGGAGCGTGAGTCTAATAATAAAGGCTCTCTATCTATCTATGAATCCTATTTTTTAATTTCTGTATCAGTGTCTCTGAGTTGGGTCTGTCTGAGGTGTCTGCCTGGGGAACAAATGCTTGCTCTCAGAGGGAATTGTTGTCTCTTTGTAAATCACATTGTGTTTTCTAGACCTAATCTATCTGTAAAGCGTCCTAAGATGACTTCTGTTGTGATTTGACGCTATAAATACAACTGATTTGCATACCGGCTCCTAAAACGGCGTTGGTGAGCACTGTAACGTTGAGGCTGGACGTACCTTCCTGACAGCCAATCTGGGGGAGGTGAGCTGGGGGAGCAGACAGCTCAGGATGGAGGGATGGAAGTTCACCAGCAGGCCTCCCTGTCTGCAGAGAGACACACAAACACACACTTATTCCACACAAAATCATCCTTAATTGTAGAGTTGTGCTGCTATAACGAGGTGAAGTCCCCCCCCCTTCCTGTGGACCACCATGGGACCTTATTTTGGAAAATATGTATGGTAGTGACCGGGGAGAGACGAGAATAGGTTTCATCCTGTTCCATTGAGCCGTAAATTACACATTACACAGTTTAACAAGTGAAGAAAGTCTCAGCTTGTCGTAGTACCACTTAGTTTTGAGTTAAAATGCTCAGTGAACTACATATACGTCACGTTGCTCGCTAGCTAGCTCAGCTCTATTTCACAACAAATGATGCGTTTTATCCAGCTCTTTGTCTCTGACAGACAGACAGACAGACAGACAGACAGACAGACAGACAGACAGACAGACAGACAGGCAGACAGACAGACAGAGACAGTGTACCTGCAGAGCATGCAGCCATGATTGCCAGCGCCTCCAGCTGGACAGACACGTCTCCTGTTTGGCGATGGGCTCGTCAGGCGACCCGTTATCTTCTTACAGCGCTGGCAGCGAGGGCAGAGCCTGGGAGACACAAAGACGGGGAGGGAGGGGGGGGGGGGGGGGGGGGGGGGATTATGGTCAATAAAACCTCATTTATAGGAAATTAACCTAATGGTGAGTTAAGAGAAAAGACAGAAATTAGGAATTATTGAGACTAAAATTAAAGGAATGGATGTTGATGATAATCACAGATGGAATATGTCAATTTACTCAACACTATTTCAACAAAAACTCACTTTGTTTTACAATGCTATAAAATAGAATAAGACCCAAAATTAATGAAAGTAGAGATTTGTACTTTGCAAAGAGCGTTGGAATCATCATGTTTATTTTGGGGAATTAAAAAGAACATTGATATAGGACAACTGAGGACAATGAGGGGCAAAATGAGGCGGCAACATGGGACAATGGAGGGAAACAGAGGGAACATGAGGGCAACATGAGGGCCAAACATGAGGGCAACATGAGGGCCAACAATGGGGACAACAATGGGGGAAACATGGGGACAACACATGGGACAACATGGGGACAACATGGGGGGCAACACGAGGGCAACACGAGGGCAACACGAGGGCAACACGAGGGCAACATGGGGACAACATGAGGGTTAAAGTAACAGAAGTATTTGCTGTCTCGTACCGCTGGAGGCGGGCGGTAACTCTCCGATCACGGTCTTGAGTCCGATGGAGGAAATGTCTCGGAGCTGTTCTTTGTCCGACAGCATGTTGGTGCACAGAGTGTCCACGATGGTCTCCACCTGGTACTCCTTTACCTTACTCACCAGGGGCCCCAGGCTGAGGTAAACAAACGCACCCACGGTTAGAAGACACACATGGAGCTGGGAACTAGGGCTGGGTTTCACCAACGGTTTCCTGAATTTGTGCTTTGATATCAATGAGGGTTAGGGAAATATTTCAGAAATTTAGCTGTAACTTGTAAGAAAGGAGCAACCCTTAGATTTTTTTTTTTTTTTTAATAACCCTTGTGTTGTCTCCCCGTCAAAATTAAAAAAATCAAAACTGTTGTTGATGCAGTTTTATCGATGTTTTTAACTTTTTCTTACGTTGTTGTCCCTTTTTCCAACACTTTTTTTCAATGTTTGTCACTTTAACACTACGTAACACTAACCTAATTTTTGTTTTATAGTTTTCTTTGGAATTTTTCCACAAAAAATCCCATTTATATGAAATTATACCTAATGTTTGAGTTAGAAAAGCAGAAATTAGGAATTATTGAGACTAAAGTTAAAGGAATGGATGTTGATGATAATCACAGACTGGAATATGTCAACTTTTACTCAACACTATTTCAACAACACTTCACTTTGTTTTACAATGCTATAAAATAGAATAAGACCCAAAATTAATGAAAGTAGAGATTTGTACTTGGCAAAGAGCGTTGGAATCAATCATGTTATTTTGGGGAATTATAAAGAACATTGATATAGGAAAACGGGTCAATTTGACCCGAGGACAACATGAGGGTTAATGCACCAAATTAATGTGTTGGTATCTTTAAAGGACTTTTCACTTAACAGGACTAAGAACAGTAGGAATGTGACGGTATGAAAATGTAACCTCACGGTTATAGCGACCCAGATGATCACGTTTTATTGGGTTTTTTATTGATCGATAGCTGATAGCTCTAATCCTGAATCCAATACATTTGAATTGGAGATTCTTTATCTAAACCCAGCCCTAGTGGAAGCAGATGCTACAGTAACAGTGAAGTAAAGACGTTTGTCTTTTACCATTTGACGGCCAGATTCTGAACTTCTCCGTTCTTGTCTTCCAGCAGCTTGAGAATCATCCTCACCACCTGTCAATCAACACATCAAGCAGACCGATCCACACCTGGGTTCATAAAACTAAAAAAACAGACGGGTTTTCAAACCCAGACCAGACCTTGGTAAACTAGTTTCAACCGGTACAAACCGACCTTCCTCTCGCTGTCGTCGTCCAGTTTGATTGAATCTTTCTGCAGCTCCGTCATCAGGTCGTTGGTGGCCATAAATCTGGAGAGAAAACACTAATTAATAATTAAATAACTTTTAAACAGAAACTTAAAAACACTAACTTGCTGAGGAATCAGACCAACATTGTGCCCTGCTATGCCCTGCTAGGCCCTGCTACGTCCCCCAATGCCCTGCTACGTCCCCCAATGCCCTGCTACGTCCCGCTATGCCCTGCTACGTCCCGCTATGCCCTGCTACGTCCCGCTAGGCCTCGCTAAGCCCCGCTAGGTCCCGCTAAGCCCCGCTAGGTCCCGCTAAGCCCTGCTAGGTCCCGCTATGCCCTGCTACGTCCCGCTATGCCCTGCTAGGTCCCGCTAAGCCCTGCTACATCCTGCTATGCCCCGCTACGCTCTGCTACGTCCCGCTATGCCCTGTTAGGCCCTACTACGTCTCACTAGGCCCTGCTACATCCTGCTACATCCCGCTATGCCCTGCTACGCCTTGGTAGGCCCTACTAGTCCCACAGGCCCCTGACTACTACCGATACGTCCCGCTATGCCCTGTTAGGACCATAGTCCACTAGCCCTGCTACATCCTGCTACATCCCGCTATGCCCTGCTACGCCTTGGTAGGCCCTACTACGTCCCACTTGGCCCTGCTACATCCTGCTACCTCCCGCTATGCCCTGCTAGGCCCTACTACGTCCCACTTGGCCCTGCTACGTCCCGCTAGGCCCTACTACGTCCCGCTAGGCCCTGCTACGTCCCACTACGTCCCGCTAGGCCCTGCTACGTCCCACTATGCCCTGCTAGGCCCTACTACGTCCCACTTGGCCCTGCTACGTCCTGAGCCAGCACAGCGCTGTGAAAACGTCAGTCTACTGTCAGCTGTCTGTTTATCGGTATTTTTTAATTTAAAAGAAATAGACAATTTAGCCTGCTACGCTCTGCAGTGCCCTGCTACACGCTGCTACGTCCTACTGCTGCTGTACTGAATGGAAACATTTCCTGACAATTTCCTTTTTTGTGATTCTTTGTGGAGAAACTCAACAGATCTGACTTTGGAAGAACGACATGACGCAACGTTGAGCCCAAACACAACAATATAAAGATAGACGAAGAAGAAGTCAACAAACAGCATCATAAGACTTCATCTGTGACACAAACATCTTTAAAGTCTAAACTCCAGGAGAAGAACTCAGAAAGCTTCAGATCAAGAAGCGTGTGAGATCTCCACTTTTCAGCTAAATTGAAGTTTTGAGCAAACAAACAATTTCCTGAATTCTGGCAAACTTTTCTGCAACATTTTGATCTTTGTCTGCGTCAATTTATGGTGCGAATATCTTTAATTATGTGAAGGAAATTATTATTATTATTATTAGATTTTTGGGGTTGCAAACCCCCCCCCCCCCCCCCCCAATAAGTTACAACTATGATGTCACACAAGCAGTTTAAAAAAAGACACTTTCAGGATGACGATCTTTAGAAAAATACCCTGATCAAATATTTTGCTCCAGATCCGAGTCTTTAAATACAGAGTTACATCTGCCGGGACCGTGTCCAATCCTATATTTTGTATTTTCCTTCTGCGGCTCGCAACACTTTCAAATTAGAAAAAGCAATTTAGACGTTTGACAGCTGAAAATATTCTGTGAAATTCAGCAGAGCCACAGCACCTAAAAGTCAAGTGTAATCATCTCTCCTGCAGAGTATCTGTGGTGCTGAAGCACTCGGATCAGGACGGAAATGAGACTCTTCTTCTACATGGGGGGGGGGGGGTCAGCGGCAGCCATTTTTACAGGAACGACGAGTGTCACAACGCTGTGTCACAATTTCACGGTCATGGTGTAGCGAGGCTGCTGCTCTCAGAAGAGAGGACACCGATTGGTTGTGCTGTCAACTTCGTCCTCAAGGAGCTTAGAAAGAGAGGCGGTGTGCTCTGAACTTTGATTTTTATTTTATATAGGGACTGAAATGTCTGAGCCGACAGTCCGTAAGCTGCGTTTTAATACTCGTTTAAATATTCACACGAGTTAAAGACACACTAGGAACACACAGACCCGGCAAGATGGTTGGAAGGCTCAATCACAGGAGCACTCTCAGTGATAGACTCATTCTCCCAAAATGCCCCACAGAGCGCCACAGGAATCATTCCTGCCTGTGGCCATCACACTTTATAACTCCTCCCTCTGAGTGTCCCTGACACACACACACACACACACACACACACACACACCACACACCACACACACACACACACACACACACACACACACCACCACACACACACACACACACACACACACACACACACACACACACCCACACACACACACACACACACACACACCCACACACACACACACACACACCACAAACACACACCACACACACACACACACCAGATGAAACTGGACATATTATCTGTTTGTGCAATAACACTGGCTTGTAATGTGTGCAATCCTCAACTGCTATTATTAGTAGTAGTATGTAGTAATAGTATAGTAGTACTAGTAGTAGTAGTAGTACTTTTCACCATTGCAACGCCTTAATTATGTTAATGTAAATACTGTGTCATAATATTTCTTTAACTATGTAAATATTCACACTCCTTATTTATATTTCTACTTGTGCAACTGCAACACAGAGTTTCCCTTCGGGGATCAGTAAAGTATTCCTGATCCTGGTCCTGGTCCTGGTTCTGATGACTAGCACAGCGGCGATGAGGTTATTTCTAATAGCATGTCGGTCATGAAACAACTTGGACTCCTTCGCCGGCCGCGGTACGAACACAGAAGTTGCCGACGGCAACACTACGCACCGACCGGGATGGAAAACAGAAATCAGGGAGGCTCCAAAATCATGGTTGCAGCTGTCGCCATGGTCCCGCTACACGTTCTGCGATGCCCAGCTACGTCCTGCTACGTCCTGCTACGTCCTGCTACGTCCTGCTACTCCTGCTACTCCTGCACGTCTACATCCTGCTACTCCTGCTACGCTCTGTACGTCTGCTACGTCTGCTACGCACTACAGTCTGCTACATCGCTACGCTCGCTACGTCTGCTACGCTCTGCTACGTCCTGCTACTCCTGCTACCTCTGCTACATCCTGCTAACTCTCTCCCTACTACATCCTGCTAAGCTCTGCTACATCCTGCTACGCTCTGCTACGCTCCGTGCTACTCCTGCTACTCCTGCTACTCTCTGCTCCTCCTCTACGCTCTGCTACATCCTGCTACGCTCCTGCTACCTCTCGCTACATCCTTCTACGCTCTGCTACATCCTCTGCTAACTGTCCTGCTACGCTCTGCACACTCCTGCTACGCTGCTAGCTACGCTCTGCTACATCCTGCTACGTCCTGCTACGCTCTGCTACATCTTGCTACGCTCTGCTACATCCTGCTACGCTCTGCTACATCCTGCTACGCTCTGCTACGTCCTGCTACGCTCTGCTACGTCCTGCTACGCTCTGCTATGTCCTGCTACATCCTGCTACGCTCTGCTACATCCTGCTACGCTCTGCTATGTCCTGCTACGCTCTGCTACGTCCTGCTACGTCCTGCTGTGCCATGTAACGCCGCACAGTGCCCTGCTATGCCATGAACTACTACAAACTACTATTTTTTGTGACTGTTATTGCCCCTCTTTATTCTAACCCCAACCGGCCCCGTCAGACACCGCCTACCAAGAGCCTGGGCCTGGGTCTGGGTCTGGGCCTGTCCCAGGTTTCTGCCTAAAAGGAGTTTTTCCTCTCCACTGTGGCCCTGTTGCTTGCTCTGGAGGAAACTACTAGACCTGTTGGGTCCTTGTAAATTCTAGAGTGTGGTCTAGACCTGCTCTATCTGTAAAGGGTCTCCAGATAACTCTTGTTATGAATTGATACCATAAATAACATTGAAATTGAAAACGTGGAGTGGATTTCTACTCCGGCTAATACAGAGACACACTGCTCCATCTACCGCTCCTCGGACCCCCCCCACCCCCCGACCATCTGAGGTTACCACAAACTACTGAGACCTTTAAAAAAGGACTAAAAACATTTCTTTGTAGCAGAACTTATGAGTTTTAACCTTGTACAACAGTGTTGTTGCACTATTTATATATATATTTTAAACTGATGTTTTTATCTTGCTTTTATGATCTCACCTGTAGCACTTTGAGGTTTGTCTAAGATGTAAAGTGCATCACAAATAAAATGTATTATTATTATTATTATTATTATTATTATAATATCAACCAGGACTGGTAAAATATGTCGCGATACGATTCTTTCACGATTAAATGAGCGTTGATCTGATTTCTACTGTGATTCTAGAAGAGATGAGTTGTGAGTTTTGGGCTCTTTTCCTTCTTTAACAAAACCAAAAGTTGCATAATACACTTCTAGAGACAGTATATCGGGAGACATTTCTAAAAACTAATTGTTTTCTAAGAGGAACGCACATCACAGGTCATTTACTGTATTTTCACCGTGTGGTATTAGTACTTTTCCTGAAGTATCTGAATACTTCCTGCACCACTGCATCTATCTTCATTTCATTTCATTTCATATATTTATTATACAGGGAAGTTAGAAAAAGTAACATTACATCACAATATAAAAACGGGCCCGACTCAGTTTAAAAACTGGTTTTCAGCAGCTCTGACAAACAAGCGATCATCTGCCAAAAACTGATCCACAAGATCACGTACTTGGAAAACTGTGTGTTACTAGATGCATTTACCCTGTAAAATGGTATTTTAACAAGTAGAAACTAGTACTGGGTGGGCTGTCTGTCAGATATACACCCCAATCATGGAATCATGTCACGCTGAGGCAGAAACAACCTGTTAGTGAGAAGGTAGGGGCTGCAATCACCTTTTGGGAAGTACAAAAACGCATTTTATGGGTTGTATTGCTCCTTAAAAAAAAATGTTAAGTGGTAAAAAAAAGTATTTTAAGTGGTAAAAGTCCAAGGTGGTAAATAATCTGTCAGATATGACAGAAATCAAGTAGCAGAAACAACCTCTCAGTGACAAAAGTAGGGTCTGCAATCACTTTTTGGCAGACGATCACTTTTTGGCACAACACCTGTCTGCCTGCTGCAGTGTGTTTACATGTTTTTACCTGAGTGTCAATGCTACCACAC
>NC_045755.1:8444576-8451503 GCF_008692095.1 Etheostoma spectabile | reverse complement strand
TCTCCCCTCAGCCCATTACAACCTCAACTGTCTGCTTCTCAAACTAACTTTGCATCTGCTAGCTGAGATGCTACCGTCACATTTAAATCCACAGAGCCAACACGCAGCGTTAACGAGTCAAACCCAAAACGTTAGCTGACATCACGCTAGCTTGCGGCATGACAGAAGTTAGTGAGCTAACTAGCCAGCCAGCTAGCTAGCTAACGTGCTGTTTACCTGCAGCTCAGCTGTTAGCTTAGCATGTTGTGCTGCACGCTAGCCAGCCATTGAGGTGTGGTTTACACAGCTGTCGAATGCAACATCTATGAAACTGTCTATCTTTATATATCTATCTGTGTTTACCTGTGAGCTACAGCGATGTGACGCTGCTCAGACAGGTGGTGGCACAGGCTAGCAGCTAGCACGCTAGCATGTAGGCCTGACAAGAGTCGCCACTAGCTGTTTCTAACGTGGAATAAAAGCAGTTTGAGCTTCTGGCCTGAGCCGTACAGGTGGGTTAGGGTTTTGTTTGTTAACGTTACCTGAAGTCCTTGTCGCTGGAAGTCATTTTCTCCAGCAGGTTGGAGATGTGGTACGAGGCGCTCGCCATGTCTGGTGCTGTTAGCTGTTAGCCTCCTGCTAGCTGCTAAGAGTGTGTGTCTCTGACTGCCTGTGTGTGTGTGTTTGTGTGTGTGTGTGTGTGTGTGTGTCCGCGTGACGGTCCTGGCTATTTGGTTTCTGGAGGTAAAGTGTGTGTTTGTGGTTCCTTGTTTCTTCAGCTGCTAATGCCGCCTTTCTGTCTTTCTACTGTCGCATCCCGGGGCGCGGAGTTTGGTTTGTTTGAATGGGGCTCCCGTTCTCTCTGCAGAGGGGCGGGGTTAGCAGGATGGACGCTGCGGGGTCGAGGGTCAGAGTTTGAAACGGGTTTTTTCACCATAGACAGTTAAAGAAATGGACCATCAGATTTCCGTTGCTATGGACGGGGACCAGTGAAGTCTGTTAGGAGCTCTTTCCCGGTGATGCTGAGCGTTACTGCGCAGACTCCAACTGAGCTGGAAGACGTAGATGTGACGTGCGCAACCTGTCTGGAAGCTGTAAGTCTTCTGGTAGATGTGCAAGAGAAATCTCAATCATTCCCAATCAGCAGAAACGGAGAGGTAGGTAAATGTTAGGAGATAACATAGGCACAGGCTAATTACTGATAACTAACATGCTAGTTAACATCAACATAGGCACAGGCTAATTACTGCTAACCTAAGTGCTAGTTAACATTAAATAGGCACGGCTATTACTGCTAACTAACATGCTAGTTAATCATACATAGGCACAGGCTAATACTGCTAACTAACGCTAGTAACATAACATAGGCACAAGGCTAATTATGCTAACTAAACTGTAGTTAACATAACATAGGCACAGGCTATACTGTCTAACATGTAGTAACATTAACATAGACAGGCTAATACTGCTCACTAACATGCTAGTTAAAATCAAAAAGGCACAGGCTAATACTGCTAACTAACGTGCTAGTTAACATAACATAGGCACAGGCTAATTACTGCTACTAACATGCTAGTTAACATTAACATAGGCACAGGCTATTAATGCTCACTAACATGCTAGTTAACATTAACATAGGACGGCTAATACTGCTCAATAACATGCTAGTTAACATTAACATAGGCACGGCTAATTACTGCTAAATAACATGCTAGTTAACATAACATAGGCACAGGCTAATTACTGCTCTAACATGCTAGTTACATTACATAGGTACAGGCTAATTATGCTCACTAACATGCTAGTTAACATAACATAGGCACAGGCTAATACTGCTAAAAACTGTAGTTAACATTACATAGGACAGGTAAATTACTGCTAACTAACATGTTAGTTAACATCAGTAATTAAACTTAAACAGCTGATGGAAGTCCAAACTGCCTGCGAGCTTCTCCTGACATTACGGTGATTTGTCGACAATGCAACAAGAAGTCTCGTGGTTATGACACAATCGTTAGCCTATTTTTTTTTTTTAATTCTGCTACAGAGATGTAACGTGAACTACAAGCTAACAGAGCCTTTTGTACATTGTCGTGTTTCTTTAGAAATAAACAACGGAGAAATAGAGTCTTTAAACGCTTCAGATGTAAAGTTAGTTGCTGTCAAAGCGGCGTCAAAATGAATGGGAGTCAATGGGACGCTAACCAGTAGCTCTCTAGGGAGTTAGGTTGGGAACCGCTGGAGGGCCGCTGGTTCAAGTCCCCATATGAATCAAAGTATGGTGGTGGAGAGGTGCCAGTTCACCTCCTGCCAAGGTGTTCTTGAGCAAGGCACTGAACCCCCAACCTCGTTGAAGACTTTTCCCCATTGTGCTGCTGTGCTGTGTGAAACTGTCATCCCTAAACCTGCCAGGTATAAATAAAATAAAACTTGGTTTCAGTTCTCAGCTCTCTTCTTTTAGTGTCGCTCTCAGAAACCCTCTGCTGCGACACAACAGTAGCTCCTACTGCTGAGGTGCCCTTGAGCAAGGCACCTAACCCCATGCCTGCTATGTGGCGTCAATCATGTTATTTGGGGGAATTATAAAGAACACTGATATAGGACAACATGAGGACAACATGAGAGTTAAAGTATACTTTCAGATAATAATTCACCATCTTTATCACAATCATTTGCAGCTTCTTCGTCTTCCTCTTCCTCATCATCATCATTATTTTCATCCTCCTGCCGTCATGGGCTCATCACCACGGTTGCCAGCGTATAATTGGATGAAATAGATCTCCATTCATCGCACCTTCATCATATATTTATATATTTATTGTCGTCTTCGTGTTCATCACAATCATAATCACGAGCGTTTCCTGCGAGTCTTCTGAAGAGGGCTGAGTGTGTTTTAGCGATGCAGCTGGAGCCTCGTTTCATAGATTACTGTCAAACGCTGTCAATGCATACACACACGCGCACACACACACACACACACACACACACGCACGCACACACATATACACACACACACACATGCGCACGCTTGCAAAGAAATCACAGCATGCATATGTCAGTGGCTGCATTATGTGTCAACAGAGAGAGAGAGCGCCTGGGGGTTTGTAAACATCCCACTCAACTGATCTGTGACTCATCCCACACACACACACACACACACACACACACAGGGGCACACACACACACTCTCACACACACACACACACACACACACACACACACACACACACACACACACACACACACACACACACACACACACACTAAATGCATTCAACCAGCACAAATAAAAAAGTACAAAATCCTGAATATCCTGAATGTTTCTCTTTCATGTATGAAATAACTGGGTATGTGTGTGTGTGTGTGTGTGTGCGTGTGTGTGTGTGTGTGTGTGTCTGTGTGTGTGTGCGTGTGCGTGTGTGTCTCTCTGTATATGTGTGTGTGTGTGTCTCTGTGTGTGTCTCTGTGTGTGTGTGCGTGCGTGTGTGTCTCTCTGTATGTGTGTGTGTGTATGTATATGTGTTTGTCTCTGTGTGTGTCTGTGTGTGTATCTCTCTCTCTGTATCTGTGTTTGTGTGTCTCCCTGTGTGTGTGTGTGTGTGTGTGCGCGTGGGAGAGTGATTCATTATTAAGAGGATAATGTGCTACATATAGCTCTACACACACACACAGAGCTCCATAAACAGTTATGTTTGATTCCGTCTCCCACTTGATTTGATCCAGTAAACAGGAAGTCGTTCTCACTGAGGGTTTTATTTTTAAAGACACACCTGCTGCAGGTGATTCATATCAGGAGGAGAAGATAAAACCAGACAAACCAAAGGGCTTTAAGAAAGAGAAGCAGATCCCTCACACTCTGCTCCTGACTGGCTAGTAGTCCTTACCTAGGTACTGTCAGGGCCCTCATACTCTGCTTCTGACTGGCTAGTAGTCTTACCTAGTTACTGGCGGCCCTCATTCTCTGTTCTGACTGGCTAGTATCCTTACCTAGGTCCTGTCAGGGCCCTCATTCTCTCTTCTCTGCTGGCTAGTTAGTCCTACCTAGGTACTGTCAGGGCCCCTACTCTCTGTTCTGATTGGCTAGTAGTCCTTCCTATTACTGTCCAGGGCCCTCATACTCTGCTCCTGACTGGCTAGTAGTCCTTACCTAGGTACTGCACATGTGCGACTCACAACAAAGATGGAACAGAAGTGAGATGTCTCACTCTGGAGCTAAAACACAGAGCTCAACACACAGGGTGAAAAGAGGAGCTGCAGCAATGTGCAATACAACAAAAAGATGGTGTTTTTTGAAAATTAAACCATGGAAACCTAGTCTGATATAACCTCAAAATACAACTATGCACCTGCAAATAAGCAAAATATGTGGTCTTGGTCCCGCCCACGATGATTGTGATTGGTTTACAAAAATGCCAATAAACCAGAGCACGTTTCTCTCCCAACCCAGAAAGATGCTAATTAGCCAGACCTTCTTTTGCAACACTATGAAGGAGGGTCTAGCACAGCGAGACAATTTTTTTTTGTAATTTACTGTATATTTTTGGGCTTTTCCGCCTTTAATGTTTGTTAGGTGAGGGGGAAGACATGCAGGAAATTATCAGAGGTGGGATTTGAACCCTGGACCTCTGCATCAAGATACACACCTCTCAGTACACGTGCGCCTGCTCTACCACTGGACCAACCCGGCCACAAGACTGTGACTTTAAAAGTGTCAAAAGTAAAGTACTCGTAGAGCCGAATGCACCATTTTAGAATAATATATGTAATAATTCTATTGTAATTACTGGTGCATTAATGTGTTCATCACGTACAGTGACTAACTGCTGTGAATGTGGTGCAAAGGCGGCAGGGATCCATCCATCTCGAGTCTCCGACTGTCTCGCGTTTGTCTCTGTCTCCGTATTGAGGTCAGTCTTTGCTTTTTGTCTCGTAGCCTGCAGAGACTCGTCCTTCCGCCTCGCTGCTTCCTCTTCCTCCTCTCGCCGCTCCGCAGGGGATGAGAGATGGCTGTCAGTTAATCACCGCCGCTGTCTGTCAGACGCTAAATCTGGTGTTTGAGACTCAGCGATGTGGATCCAGTTGGTTGTTTGTCTTCTGTCAAACCATCAAACCATCAAACCATCAAATCCGTCCTCTGTGACACAGGAACACGATCCATCCAACGCGCTGTCTGTCCAGCTCCACACTGTGTTTACTTATTTACATCATGGAGGCTGTGTTATACATAACCTGGACTGTGGTCATAACATCTAAACATAACATATCTTACATCTTATAACTTATTCCCTGTGACAGAGTGGTCTTATTCTTATTCGGTCAGTCAGTTTATAGGTTATTATGTTTATATTTTATAGTTAATATTTAATCATGATCTATCATTACACACAATCTAGTACCTCACCTTATCACGGGCATTGCATTTCTGGGAGGGATTTTTATTTTTATTGTTTGTATATTTGTGATATATGTGTGTATATGTGTGTATATGTGTGTATGTGTGTGATATATGTGTGTATATGTGTGTATGTGTGTGATACATGTGTGTATATGTGTGTATATGTGTGTGATGTATGTATGTATATGTGTGATATATGTGTGTATATGTGTGATACATGTGTGTATAAGTGTGATAAATGTGTGATATATGTGTGATATATGTGTATGTGTGTAAATGTGTGATATATGTGTGTATATATGTGTGTATGTGTGTATATGTGTGTGATAAATGTGTGTATGTGTATATGTGTGTACATATGTGTATATGTGTGTATATGTGTGGTATATGTGTGTATATGTGTGTGTATGTGTGTATATGTGTGATATATGTGTGTATATGTTGTGTATAGTGTGATATATTGTATGTTTGAATGTGATGATATATGTGTTAGATGTGGGATATATGTGTGTATATGTTGTATATGTTTGTTATGTGACTAGTGTGTGTTAAGTGTGATATGTTGTATATGTGTGATATGTGATGTATATGTGTGATTAAATGGTGTGATACATGTGTGTTGATTGTGTGATATTGTGTGATACATGTGTGTATATGTGTGATACATGTGTGTATATATGTGTGATACTGTGTGTGTGTATGTGTGATATATGTGTGTATATGTGTGTAATGTTAGATTTGTGTATAAGTGTGTCCTGGTAATATGTTGTGTATGTGTGATAATGTTGTGATATATGTTTGTATATTGTGATACTTTGTGATATATGTGGTGATATATGTGTGTAATATTGTGTATATGTGTGTATATGTGTGATATATGTGTGATATATGTGTGTATATGTGTGATATGATGTGTGATATGTGTGGATATAGTGTGGATATGTGGTTGATATATGTGTTTATATTTTGGATATGTGTGATATGTGTATATGTGTGATATATGTGGGGTGGTATATGTGTGCTATATGTGTGTATATGTGTGTATATGTGTATATGTCTTATGGGTGATATGTGTGTATATTTGTTATGAATATATAATGTGTACATTGTGATACATTTTGTGGATGGTGTGATATATTGTTGGTAGGAATATGTGTATGTGTGTACATGTGTGATATAAAGTGTGTGTAATGTGTATATTGTTGTTATGTGTGTATTTGTGTATGTGTGATATATGGTGTATTTGTGTGATATAGGTGATGTGAGTATATTTGATATTTTGTCTGTATATTTGTGTGATATATGTGTGGTATATGTGTGTATTATGTGTGATATTGTGTGATATCTGGAGGTGGTATTTGTGTGATATATGTGTGATATATCTGTGTGGTATCTGTGTGTATCGAGGAGGGAACCTAAAATGGGTTGCCTCTACTACTTCAGAGGTAACTTCACTTTGTTTTGTTTGTCCCATGTTACAAGAAAAAACAAAGCGTAACGTTTTCCTGCTACAATAACACAATACAATTTAGGAGTTCTAAAATTGTCTTCTT
>NC_045755.1:8435665-8444551 GCF_008692095.1 Etheostoma spectabile | reverse complement strand
TATGTGTGTATATGTGTGATATATGTGTATATGTGTGATATATGTGTGTATATGTGTGTGTATATGTGTGTATATGTGTGATATATGTGTATATGTGTCTATATGTGTGTGATATGTGTGTATATGTGTGTATAAGTGCAATATATATGTGTACATGTGTGATACATGTGTGTGTATGTGTGATATATGTGTGAAATATGTGTATGTGTGTACATGTGTGATATATGTGTGTGTATGTGTGTATATGTGTGTATTTGTGTGATATATGTGTATTTGTGTGATATATGTGTGATATATGTGTATTTGTGTGATATATGTGTGATATATGTGTGTATATGTGTGTATTTGTGTGATATATGTGTGATATGTGTGTATTTGTGTGATATATGTGTGATATATGTGTGTATATGTGTGTATATGTGTGCCTACTGACATTCAGAGGTACTTCTACTTTGGTTTGTCCATTTTAAGCTACGTTTTACTGCTACACTACAATTTAGAGGTAGAAATTGTACTTTCTACTCCACTACATTAGTTACTTACTTTTTTGCCATGTAGGAGTTCACTTAAGAGGAGTTTGTCTCTGTGATTGGTGCATCGCAATAAAATCAATGCAAAAGTCCAGAGATATTATGTGAAATTAAATAATTTACGAAAGATAATAAAAAATAGGAAAATATTTCTGTGGTTAAAGCTGTGTTTAAAGCTGTGGTTAAAGCGTAGTTTCTGTCACTCCGGGTGGAATTATAAGTAACAAAAACAACACTGTCAGCGCGTCCACATGAAACAAGCCTTCTGTGATCGAGCCCCCCCCCCCCCCCCCCCCCAGAACATATGCACAGATCTAATTACGGCTGATAACTAACATGCTAGTTACGATCAACCATAGGCACAGGCTAATTAACTGCTAACGTAACATGCTAGTTAACATTAACATAGGCACGGGTCTATTAGAACGTGCGTAACTAACGTTCATTTCAGCATTAACGTATAGGCACAGGCGAATTACTGCTAACAAGCAGCTAGTTAACATCAACATAGCACAGCCTATTACTGCTAACTAACGTGACTAGTTTAACATTACGATAGGCACAGGGCTAATTACTGCTACTACATCGCTAGTTAACATAACATAGGCCACAGGCGTGATTACTGCTCCCTACATGCTAGTTACATTAACCTAGGTACAGTCTAATTACGCTCACTAACATGCAGTTATTAACAAGGGCACAGGCTAATACTGCTAACAAACAGCTGAGTTACAGTAACATAGGCACAGGCGAATTACTGCTCACGTGTACCTTGCTAGGTTTAAATTACATAGTGGTACACAGGGCTAATTATGCTCCCTAACACTGCGAGTAACATTACATAGGCACAAGGCTAATGTACTGCTAACTAACAATGCTAGTAACATTAACTCGGTACAGGCTAATTACGGACGGTTACATGTATTCACATCATAATTAAAACCTTAAACAGCTGATGTGCAGTCAAACTGCCTGCTAGCTGTCTCCTGACATACTGGTGATTTGTCGACACATGCAACAAGAATCTGCGTGGTTATGACCCAATCGTTAGCCTATTGTTTTTTTTTAATTCTAGCTACAGGGATGAACTTGACTACAAGCTAACAGAGCCTTTATGTACATTGTCGTGTTTCTTTAGAAATAAACAACAGAAATAGAGCGTACAAAAAACGCTTCAGGCATTAAAGTTAGTTGGGGGCTTCAAAGCGGCGTGCAAAATGAATTGGAGTCAATGGACGCTAACCAGGACTCTCTCTGGAGTTAGGTTGGGACCGCTGAGGCCGCTGGTTCAAGTCCCATAGAGGACTCAAAGTATGTGGTGGAGAGGTGCCAGTTCCCCTCCTGCCACGGTGTTCTTGAGCAAGGCCTGAACCCCCAACCGCGGTTGAGAGACTTTTTTCCCCTTGTGCGCTGGTGCTGTGGGAAACTGCATCCGAAACCTTCCATGTATGAAAATAAAATAAAACTTGGTTTCAGATTCTCAGCTCTCTTCTTTTAGTGTCGCTCTCAGAAACACCTCTGGCTGCGACACAACAGTAGCTCCTACTCGCTGCGACTGTCCCTTGGCAAGCACCTAACGCCAGTGCCTGCCTATGTGGCGTCATCTGTTTATTCTATTTGGGAAATTATAAGAACCACTGATATACGGACAACAGAGACAGACATGAGAGTTAAAGTATACTTTCAGAAGAATAGATCACCATCTTATCACAATCATTGCAGCCTCTTCGTCTCCTCTTCCTCATCATATCATGGTATTTTCGATCCTCCTTCCTCATGGGCCTCAGTCACCAACGGGTTCCACGTATATTGGATAAATAGATCTCATTCATCGCACCTTCATCATAGTATTTATATATTGATTTTCGTCTTTGTGTTCATCACATGAAATCACGAGCGTTTCCTGCGAGTTACTTCTGAGAGGGCTGAGTGTGTTTGACGCGATGCAGCTGGAGCCTCGTTTCCTAGATTACGGGGTCAAATCTGTCAATGCATACATCACACGGCGCACACACACCACACACGACACCGCACGCACCCACATAGACACCCCACACACACATGCGCACGCTGCAAAGGACATCACAAGACATAGCATATGTCAGTGCTGCATTATGTGTCAGCAGAGAAAGATCGAGCGCCTGGGGTTGTAAACATCCCAGACCGGCACGTGATCTGTTCCGGCATCCCACACACACACCACACCACACACCCACACACACTCTCACACACACACACACACACACACACACACCCACACACACACCGACACGAACCAGGGGCACACCCAGCACACCTCACAGCACACACCCACGAACACACACCCACAACACACACTAAATGATTCAACCATACAGGAATAAAGAACGTACAAAATCCTGATATCCTTACTGGTCTCTTCATGCTGAAATAACTGGTATGTTTTGTGTGGTGTGTGTGTCTTGTGGTGTTATCTCTGTGTGTGTGCTTTTGTGTGGTAGTATGTGTGGTGTGGTGTGTGCGTGTGCGTGTGTGTCTCTCTGAGATGTGTTGTGTGTGGCGTTCTCTGTGTGTGTGTCAATCGACGTGTGTTTGTGTAGTTGTGTGTCGGTTGCGGGTGTGTCTCTTCTCTGTTATGTGTGGTGTGATGTATGTATATGTGTTTTGTCTCTTGTGTTTCTGTGTGTGTATCTCTCGGTCTCTGTCTGCCTGTGTTTTGTGTGTCTCCCTGTTTTGTGTGGATGGTGTGTGTGCTGCATGGCAGTGGGAGAGTGATTGCATTATTAGAGGGGATTGGCTACATAGAGGCTCTACACACACCCCAGAGCGCTCCCTAAACATTATGTTGGGTGATTCCGTCTCCCACTGTATTTGTCCGTAACAGGAATTCGTTCTCACTGAGGTTTTATTTTTAAAGGACACCCCTGCTGCGGTGATTCTGAGTGCGAGGAAGGAGAGATAAACCAACAAAATCCCCAGTCTTTACTTAAAGATAGAGCAGACCCTCACGACGCTGCTTCCTGACTTGCTATTATCCTTACCAGTACTGTCAGGTCCCTGCATACTCTCTTCTGACTCGGCTATAGTCTTACCGTAGGTGACTGTCAGAGGCCCTCATTAGCTGCTTCTGACTGCTAGTATCCCTTACCGGTAGTTACATGTGCAGGGCCGCTCATTCTCTGGCTTCTGACTGTCTAGTATCCTAATACACTAGTTACTAGTCAGGGCCCTCTACTCTGTCGTCTGATGCTATTTAGTTCCTTACCTAGTAGCAGGGCCCTCAAATCTGCTCCTGGACTGGGCTAGTTATTCTCGTACCTAGGTCCTTCACATGTTGCGACCCAACAAAGGATGGAACATGAAGTAGATTGCGTCCTCCGGAGCTAAACACAGAGCCCCAACACAGTGGTGAAAAGAGAGCTGCCATTGTGCACTATCAACAAAAGAATGGTGGTGTTTTTGTGAAATTAAACCAGTGGATAACCTAGTTCGTTAACCTCAAGATACACTATGCACACGCTTCAAAATAGAGCAAAATATCGCTTCTTGGTGCCCGGCCCAACGATGATTTGATTGTTTCAAAAATGCCCAATAAACCAACACGTTTCGTGCTCCCACCAAACAGATGCAATAGCCAGACCTCTTTTGCACACTAGAAGGAGGGTCTAGGCACAGCGGACATTTTTTTTTGTAATTTACTGTATAATTTTTGGCTATTGTTCTCGCCTTTCAATGATTTGTTAGTGGTGGGGTAAAGCACATGCCGGAAATTATCAATGGGGAATTTGAACCCTGAACCACTCTGCATCAAGAATCACCCCTCTCAGTACAACAGTGCTCCTGGTGGCTCTACCCACTGTGACCACCCGCACAAGAGACTGTATGACGTTTTAACAAGTTCAAAGTAAAGTCTACTCGTGACGCGAATGCCCATTTTAGAATGATATAGATGATATTCTTTGTATCTACTGGTGCTTAATTGTTTGCATCACGTACAGGTGCGGAGACACGTTATTGTGTGAATGTGGGTCAGAAGGCGCAGGATCCCATCCATCTCGAGTCTCCGCCTAGTCCTCGCGTTTGGTCTCTGTCTCCCGGTATTGAGGTCAGTCCTTTCTTTTTGTCTCGCTAGCCTGTCAGAGAGGCTCGTCCTTGTCCCCTCTGCTGCTGCTTTCCTCTCAGTACTCGCCCGCTCCGCATGGATGAAGATGGCTCATTTATCACCGCCGCTGGTCTGTGAGCCTAAATTCCCCCGGTTGGATGTTTGAGAGCTCAGCGATGTGGATCCAGTTGGTTTTTGTCATTCTGTGCGATCAACCCATCAAACCAGGCAAAACCATCAATCCGAATACCGCTCGTTAAACAGAACAACGATCCATCCAACGCGCGTACTGTCCCAGCTCCAGCACTGTGTTATACTCCTATTTACATCTGGCTGCTGTTTATCATACCCTGGACTGTGGGAATACAACATCTAAACATAACAATCGTTACATCTTATAACGATATCCCGTGACAGAGTTACTGCTTATTCTTAATTTGAGAAAAGGGGGAGAGTCAGATCAGTATTATAGTTATTATGTATTTTATGAGTTAGATATGTTATATCTAGATCTTGCTTACACGGCACATCTAGTACCGAGTCACGCCTACTCACGTGGATTGGCTTCTGGAGGGATTTTTATTTTCTTTGTTGTAAGTTGTGGATAATTTGTTGATATTGTGTAATTGTTGTATGTGTGTTTATATATAGTGTTATTATGTGTGTATGTGTGTGCACTGGTTATACATGTGTGTATATGTGTGTACTGGATGTGATTAGTGTATGTATATGTGTATATGAGTTCGATGTGGTACATGTGTGTATAGTGTGTAATATGTGGGATAGATGTGTAGTATTGTTAAGTTGTTAACCTGTGTGAGATCTGATGTTAGTCATGTATTCGTGTGTAGATGTGTGTATAAATGGTTGTGCTATGTTTCATATGTGTGTACAATGTTGTCTACTGTGTTAATATGTGTGGGATATGTGTGTAATGTCGTGTGTCTGTGTATATATTTTGCTATATGTGTGTGGTATGGTGGGGATGATATCTTTGTGATTATGGTGTTGGAATATATGTGTGTATAGGGATGTGGTATGATTTGTGTCTATTGTGATACATTGTATAGTGTGCTATATTGTGTATATTGTATATTGTGTATCCGTTGTGAGTATATGTGGGTCTATGTGGATACATTTGTTTTCTATGTGTATCTGTTTTGATAGATGTGTTAAGCATATTTTTATCCTATTTGTTGAATTGTTATACATTGTGTGATACATGTTTGTATATGTTTGATACAATTGTGTAAATATGTGTGATACTGTGTGTGTATATGTTGATATAGGTTGTAGACATGGTGAACAGTGTGTGATATATGGTGTTGTATCAGTGTTGGATAATGTTTGATATATTGTGTGGTATATTGTGATACTTTGTGATTATCTTGTGTATATTTGTGATATTTGTGAGTATATGTGTGATATATGTGTTTATAAAGTGTGATATAGTGTGTATATTTGGTGATATGGATGTGTGAAATGTGTGTAATTTGGGATAAATGGTGTATATGTGTTAACTATGTGTGTATATGTGTGTATATGTGTGATCGTAGTGTGTTATTTGGTGATATATGTTATATTGTTATATATGTAATTGTACTTGGTAGATTGTTGTATAGGTGTATGATATATTATAGTGTCTATATGGGTGTGCTATGTGTTATAGTGTGTATAAGTGAATATATTATGTTACATGTGTTATACATGTGTGTGTAATGTGTTATATATGTTGAAATTAGGTGTCTGTGTTACCTGTATTGATATATGATTGTGTTTGGGTATATGGTGTTATTGTGTGATTATATATGTGTAGGTTGTTTAGATATGTTTGATATAGTGTATTGGTGTGGATATATGGTGTGAGATATAGTGTGTATATGTGTGTAATTGTGTGATATCGTGTGAGATGTGTGTATTTGTGGTGATATATGTGTGATATATGTGGTGTAGGATGTGTTGTATAGTGGGGCCTACTGGCCATATGCGAGTTTTCCTACTTTGGTTTGTCCCGTTTAACGCTACGTTTTACTTCTACACACAATGTAGCGGTAAAATGTACTTTCGACTCCACTACATTAGTACTTAGCTTTTTTTCCCAGTATCGTTCAGGCTGTAAGAGGAGTTTGTCTCGTGGAGTTGGTGCATCGCATCGAAATCCATGCACAAGGTCCAGAGCTATTATGTGAAATAAATACTTTACGAAAGAATAAAAATGAGGAAAATATTTCTGTGTTAAAGGCTGTTTTAAAAGCTGTGGGTCAAGCGGTATTTAGTTCATGTCACTCGGCGTGTGGAATTATCAGTAACAAAGAACACACAATGATCACGCGTCCACCTGAACCCCAATCGTCTGTGATCGAGCCGGCCCCCCCCCCCCTCGGACTCCTACCACCAGGTTCTGGGTAACCAAGAGGACAACGAGGACTCGAACAACAAACACTATGGACTCATTCTACTTCTACTCTCTTCTATCTAAAGGAAAAAAATTCTACTACTAAATCGACTACAAAAGAAAGAATAATAAAGGCTACTGTTCTGTCTAAACTCTTTCTAAGTGAGCGAACAAGGTCAAAAGACGAATGTGTTCCGCTTCGTCCTCTATGTCCGGAAAAGGGTTACGGTCGTTTGGGCTCTACTTTAATTGGAAAATAAAGGATGGCTTGAAAAAAAATTTGGCAGAATTCCCATTTAATACCCAAGCGGGAGAAGGTAGGGGTTGGTGGGTGTGTGAATGTCCTGAAGCGATTCAGACCCGAGCCATACCTTTGTTATGTGTGTGTGGCCTTTTTTAATGTGTATGTTGTGTGTATTGTGGTTTGGTGTGCTCTATTTTCTGTGTGTCGGTGTTCAGGGGTGTATCTGTTTATGTGTTTGTGTTTCATGGTTTGTGTCTGTGTGTGTGTGTTCATGTGTGTCTGTGTTTGTGTGTCTGTGTGTGAGTGTGTGTTGTCTGTTGTGACATGTTTCTGTGTGTATTGCGAGTGGTTTTTTCATGTGTTCTTTGTGTGACGTGTTTGTGTGGCTCTGTTTGGTGACTTGCTTTTGTGTGTCTGTGTGCTGTGTGTTCATGTGTGTCTGTGTGCGTGTTATGATCTGTGTGTGGTGCGTCGTTGTGTGACATGTGGGGGCCTTATGTGTCTGTGTGTGTGTGCTCTGTGTGTGACTGGGTGTGGGTTCTGTATGTGTTTGTGGGTTTGTCTGTTGGGTTCATGTGTGTCTGTGTGCTTGTGTGTTTCTGTGTGTGAGTGGTTTTTGTTTGTGTGTTCTCCTTGGGTGGGTGGGGGGTTGGTGGTGTGTTGTGTGTAGATAATAGATACTTTGGGAAGAGTCTGCTGCAGGGTGCTGCTGCAGGGTGCTATCGCAGGAGTGTTGCTATCTGCCTATTGCTAGAGCAGAGATGCTAGCTGCATCGTGCTTCTATCAGAAAGGTTGGTTGTGGGTGGGCATAGCTGCAGAGTTGCTGGCCGGCAGATTGGCTAGCTGCAGATTGCTAGCTGCAGGGTGCACTGCAGAGTGCCTGGCTGGGGTGGCTGGGCTGCAGCAGGTTGGCGTTAGCTGCAGAGTGCTAGCTGCAGAGTGCTAGCTGCAGCGTGCTAGCTACAGAGTGCTAGCTGCAGAGTGCTGGCTGCAGATTGCTAAGGCTCATAGTGGCTAGCTGCAGGGTCTACTCAGGGTGCTAGCTGCAGATTGCTACTGCAATGTGGCTAGCTGCAGTGCTAGCGTGCAAGTGCTAGCTGCAGAGTGCTGGCTGTCGATTGCTGCTGCAGAGTGCTAGCTGCAGAGTGCTGGCTGCAGATTGCTAGCTGCAGGGTGCTAGCTGCAGGGTGCTAGCTGCAGATTGCTAGCTGCAGAGCGCTAGCTGCAGCGTGCTAGCTGCAGATTGCTAGCTGCAAAGTGCTAGCTGCAAGGTGCTAGCTGCAGCGTGCTAGCTGCAGAGTGCTAGCTGCAGAGTGCTGGCTGCAGATTGCTAGCTGCAGAGTTGCTAGGCTGCCGATGTGCGTGCTGTCAATTGCTACTGCCGGTGCCGTAGCTGATGTGCTAGCTGCAGGGTGCTAGCTGCAGAGTGCTAGCTGCAGGGTGCTAGCTGCAGGGTGCTAGCTGCAGGTTGCGTAGCCGTGCTAGTTTCTAGCGGCAGTCAGCGCCAGGTGCTAGCTCAGTGCGTGCTAGGGCTGGCAAGAGTGTGCTAGCTGCGAGTGCTTTCTGCAGATTGCTAGCTGAGGTTCTAGCTGCAGGGTGCTAGCCTGCAGATTGCTACTGCATGGTGCTATCTGC
>NC_045755.1:8434731-8435640 GCF_008692095.1 Etheostoma spectabile | reverse complement strand
AGGGTGCTAGCTGCAGATTGCTAGCTGCAGAGCGCTAGCTGCAGCGTGCTAGCTGCAGCGTGCTAGCTGCAGAACACTAGCTCACAGAAAGGGTACACTAATCATATTCCTGTCATTTCTATTGGATTTATTTGTCTCATGGTCATTGTTTCAACACTTTTAAGTTGTGTATCCATTAATCTTTATCTTTTATCAGCTGTTTTAGCTGGGGCAGTTTTATTGATCTTGTTATATTTTCATTTTTATTCTTATGTATGTGTGTATATGTGTGTATATGTGTGTATATATGTGTATACATGTGTGATATATGTGTGTATATGTGTTTGTTGTGTTATGTTCGTCTTGCTACTGGATGCCTAAAATTTGCTTTGGGATGAATAAAGTATCTATCTATTTATTTATCAGACTCTCTCTCTCTTTCTCTCTGCTATGAATGAATAAAGGCGGGATGCGCGTGCGGGATGCGCGTGCTCGGTGCTTGCTTGCAAATCACTTAAATGGCTGCGAAAATTAAAGCAATTTTAAAGCAATTTTAGGGGGAAATTTATTATTTTGTCATGAAACGAAGCAGCAGATTCGGCTTCTAACGGTCGAAAGGTACCCCCGTTTGCCTCGCGAGCTCCTTCACGGTCATCACGTCACCCCCCCCCCCCCCCCCCTCTCTCTCCTCTCTCCACGTCCTCTCCTCGCTCTCTCTCACTCCTCTCTGCTGCCCCATACGTCGCTCTCTCACAATGCCTCCAAGAACACTACGAGGCTCAGGGGAGAGTTACAGAATGTGGGAGGGGGTATAAGACATATACAACAGAGAAGAAAAGGGTGGGAGAGATAGGAGAATCAGAGCGAGAGAGATATATAGAGATAGGGTCGCGGTTAATTTTGTTATGTTATTGGGTGGGGGGGGGGGGG
>NC_045755.1:8434192-8434706 GCF_008692095.1 Etheostoma spectabile | reverse complement strand
GAACGAGTGGTGGAGTGAGGCAGGGAGGTGGATCCCTATGTGGTTGTAGCAGCGTAAGCTAAAGCTAACTAGCCATGTTGCCGTCGCTGGTCCTCCCGCTGCTGGTGGTGTGTGTCTGCTAGCGGGCCGCCCTGGACTCCCTATCCGCCCTGAGGTGCATCATGCCCGGCTGGAAGAAAAACATCCCGGCCTGTCTCCAACCGGACCAGGAGGGAGGTAAGACCAGACCGATCCGCTCAGGTTCCTAATCGGCCGGCGAGTGTGTCCCGGTTTGTGTGTGTGTGTGTGTGTGTGTGTTTTGGTACATACCTGTGTGTGTGTGTTTGTGTGCGTGTGTGTGCGCGTGAACTTAATTATTTGCAGCGTGGTTTGGCGCCGCCGGTAACGTTAGAGCTCGCGCAGACGGCGACTGCCTGGAAATTAGTGAAAGTTGGTAACTGATAGCCTACCGTGTGAACGTGTGTGTGTGTGTGTGTGTGTGTGTGTGTGTGTTTATCTGACGCAACGGGTGAGG
>NC_045755.1:8416679-8433999 GCF_008692095.1 Etheostoma spectabile | reverse complement strand
GTGTGTGTGTGTGTGTGGTAGCTGACTCAGTTCGACCACCTTCAAGGGGCTGCGGACGCCGTTTACCGGCGTTACAGTAAAAAAAATGGGGGTGTTACAGTGAAATGTGTGACCCTCCAGTTTCGGGGACGCTGGAGAGTCAGCGGTTAGCGGTTAGCGGTTAGTGGGCTAGTTATGAATACTGATGGCTTGATTAAATATTGACAGGTGAGATGTTAATGGTCTAACAAGCACACCTGTGTTTCCGGTTTCCTTCTGCTCTCACAACCGTGAAAATTCACGACTTTAACGATTTCCGGCAGCACATAGCAGCACACCTGTTAGCGTTTTCATAACACCCGTCCATTGGGATAACACTACGATATGGTGTGATGTAGTGTGTTAATGAGTGCAGTTATATATCTTCTACTGTAGTACGCTACTTTTGTGTATGGTGAACAGTATAGTTCTGTACTTAAGTACAATTTTGAGTAACACTTGTACTCAATCAATGTATTATTTGTCACATGAAATTATATAATAGCTTATACTTAGAGTTGCAAGATGCAAAGATGAGTTGATTAGTTTTCAACTACTATTTTGATAATCCATTAATTGGGATTAGGAAGAAAAAAGTCAAAAGGTGTGTCTCAATTCGGATATGTTTCGTATACTATGAAGAGACATGATAGACCATCCATGTTGTTTTGGGTGAGATACGGTTTCTGAACGTCCTCTGATCCGGTTTCTGAATGTCCTCTGATCCGGTTTCTGAATGTCCTCCTGATACCATATTCTGATGTTCTCTGACCGTTTCTTCTGAATGTCTCTGATTCCGGTTCTGAAGTGTCATCTGATCCGGGTTCGGAAGGGGTTTTCTCTGATCCGGGTTTCTGAATGTCCTCTGGTATCGTTTCTGAATGTCCTCTGATCTCGGTTTCTCTGAATGTTCACTCTGATGCCTCTGATCTTTCTGAATGTGCCTCTGATCTGGGTTCTGATGTCCTCGATTCCGGTTCTGAATGTCTCTGCTGATTCCGGTTTCTGATGATGTCCTCCTATCTATTTTCGTGAATGACTCGCTGATCCCGTGTTCTGAATTTCCTCGTGATCCACCGGTTTCGAATGTCCTCTGATTCTAGTCCGGACGTTCGTTAATGTCCTCTGATCCGGTTTCCGGAATGTCCCTATCGTTTCTGAATGCCATCTGCATCGGAAGGTTTCTGAATGTCCTCTGATCCGGTTCTGAATGTCCTCTGATCCGGTTTTCTGAATGTCCCTCTGATTCCGGTGTTCTGATGTCCATCGTGAGCGGCTGTTCTGAATTGCCTGACCGAGCAGTTCTGACTGTCCTCTGTCTTCGAGTCTCGTGTCTCTGAATGCCTCTGCTCGGTTTCTGGAGTCCTCTGGGGGTCCGTCTACGGGTGAGTATTCCAACATCTGCCCGGCTTTCTCTACACGTCACTAGAGACAGGGGCTAACCGTAGCAGCTAGCGTTAGCTCTGCTAGCTTGATCTCATGCCAAACATACTCCAACAGCCACTAGTTGACCTAATCTCCAAAAGAACTACTTCCTGTCCTCGTTCTACTTGGCTGTCCCGCCTGTTGTGTCCCTGTCTAAGTTCGAAGAAGTCTCCCAGCTGATCCTCCTGCCTTGACACTTGACCACAGCTGGAGAAAGAGTTATCAGCTGATGGATCTTACCGATCCGAGCCAGCTTACCTGACAGGTGGTCATCTCAACAAAGATAGGATATAATGGAGATGTCTCACTCTGGAGATAAACTTACTGGAGACTAAATGATCTCACTCTGGTAGATAAAACTCTGAGATGTCTCACTCTGTGTAGTGATAAACTCAGAATTCTCACTCTGGAGCATAAATGACTAGATGAGATGTCTCACTCTGGAGATAAAACTGTGAAGATGTCCTCACTTTGGATTAAACTAAGTAGAGATGTGCTCACTCTGGAGATAAGATACAGTGAGATAGTCTCACTCTGATTAAATCTAGAGGAGATTGGTCTCACTCTGGAGATAAAACTAGTGAGATGTCTCACTCTGGAGATAAAACTAGAGACGCATGTCTCACTCTGGAGATAACCTGAGAGTGTCTCACTCTGGAGATAAACACTATTAGAGATAGCGATCCACTGCAACACTGCTATTGAGATATAAGAAACGTACGTGAGACGTGGCCCTCTACTTTCAGAGTATCTGCTAGACTAACACATGGGGGGGGGGGGGGGACCGTAGTAGAGTTATGTACATCCACCTCTAGTCTCGCTACGGACATCAACTTACTAACATATATCAGTGAAATCTACGATCTTAAGTGAGCATAAGCACGTGTGCAGATCTCGCATGTTAATAACATCGTGTCACTCGATGAGATAAACTATTGAATGTCTTCACTCTGGAGATAAACTAGAGACCTGCTCACTCTGAGCTAAAACTATTGAGATGTCTCACTCTGTAGATAACTAGGTAGATGTACATGCATCTACTGTCTGGATAAATACGTACGGGAATGACTTGGTGCGTTGGCATGCCCCTCTGGAGATGAAACACCTAAGAGTAGACTGTCCCTCATCTAATCTGTGGATGATAGAGAGTAACTTAGTTGGCTGTCTTGCGATCTGTCGTGAGAAGATATAAATCTAATTGAGTCATAATGATCAATCACATCATGGAGATACAACGATTAGGTAGAGAATTGTCTTCACTCATGGCAAAGAATAACGGAAACCGAGGTAATGGAACCTGACGTGTGTGTGGGGGCACTCATCCAAGAGAATATCAGTACAATGACGAACCGATACGTTAGTAACCGCAGAGAATCGTCATCACTTCTGTACCGATAGCAACTGGTAGCGGTGAAATTCAAAGAAAAAACTCCTTTCTCATCTCCAACAAATACATCGGGTAGTGATATGTTCGTGCACTCATCGTGAATGCATCTCACTATTGCCTGCTGTAGATAGAAACAGGAAAAAAAAAGGCTGTAGCTGTCCTGCAAATCCAGGGAGGACTTCTGGAAGCGTAAAACTATAGAGATGTGCTCAACTCGGATGGCTGAACATAAGTACTCAGGTAGAATGTCTCAGCGTCTAGTAGGACCAAAACTAGAAGGAGTTAGACGTATCTGCATCGTCATCCATCTGATGGATCGAAGACACGGGCTAGTTAGATGAATCGTGCCTGCACCTAATTTCCCCTGTGAGATAAAACACTAGTGATATGTGGCTGCACATGCATAGTCTAATAATACACCTAGAGGGGCAAGAGTGTGATGGCGGTAGCTAGCAAGTCTAGTTGGCGTTTCACTCTACCTCATTGCCTAATGACTACTCAACACACTATGGGGGGAGAGCATGCACCTCGTAGGAGACAGAAATCAGACTAGAGACATGTCATTATGCACGTTCCACACCACTTGATATAAAACTAGAGTACATGTCTCCTCTGGAGATAAAACTATAGAGATGTCTAAGATTCTCACTCTGGAGATAAAACTAGTTGAGTGTTCTCACTCTGGAGATAAGACTAGTGAGATGTCCTCACTCTGGATCTAAACAGAGAGATGTCTCACTCCTGGAGATAATACTAGTGAATGTCGTCACTCTGGAGATAAAACTAGAGACCTGTCTCACGGGCGATTAGCACAAGTAATTTTAAGGATGGCTCTGAGAAGCTAAATAGAGAGATGGGGGGGGACTCAACACTGAAACTACCTGTGAGACCTAACTACGTTAACTGATGTACTGTCTCAGAAGTCTGGACGCTATAAACGTGAGAGATCAGTTGTCATAATGAATCGCACTCTGAGATAAAACGAGACTGGACACACAACACATGGTGAAAACAGAGCATCTGCCGACTCGATCATGGCTAGACAACCAAAAATATGGTGTTTCTTGAATAACTGCCACTAGGTGTACATGAACACTAGATATAGGTTTTTCGCTGTGCGGGCCAACTCTGAAGCAATCAATAAAACAGCATTGATCGCAACTGCTGAAATTAGCAGAATAGCAGTCTGCCGGGCGCCCTGGGGGGGGGATAGGTTCATATTGGCTGGCAGTTGCTGTTATTTTTTTTTATTTGGGGAGTGCGCCTAGCATAAGGCTTATCTGTCATCTTAGTGTAAGCTCAGAAAACTAAACAGGCAGGTCAAAAAACAGGACCAGATTGTCTAAAAAAGTCTGAGTTGTCATCGACAATTTGTGCGTTGAATGGGCTGAGAGTGTAGGGTCCATAAATCGTAATAAAAGGGAAATGCGACGCTCATTCCGACTGTCCAGCAGTTTACGAAATAAAGTAGATTATTTTGAGTCGAACACGAAGAGTTCACGAACCACAACAGTACTTAGTCTGTAGACTACATCATTCCCAGGTCTGTGATGCTATAAACACTGCAGTAAACAGATGATGGTAACGCGATCCGATGATAAGATGCAGATAAATAAACAAAACAGACTTGTCACTAGCACCGACTCCGCATCGAGACGGCATCCGCCCTAGCTCGATTGAGTTATAGTCCTTCAGATCATGTTACAGAATCACACGGAGTGTCAAATGCAATGCGCTCTGATCAGAAAACCTGACACCACCCCGACTCTTTAAACCTCCGCCATGCGACTTATGGCAAGCTGAAAAAGGTCTTCGGAGGACGACATTAGCAACTCGTACGGTGACTAGTCATGCGCCAGGTCGCTTATTAAAAGTACGAGACAAATAGCTTGAGTTGACACGTGCGCTCAAGAAAAAAGATCATGTGATACATG
Source organism: Etheostoma spectabile (assembly GCF_008692095.1). Taxonomy (NCBI): domain Eukaryota; kingdom Metazoa; phylum Chordata; class Actinopteri; order Perciformes; family Percidae; genus Etheostoma; species Etheostoma spectabile. Next base: position 8,429,235 of record NC_045755.1, on the reverse strand, counting down.
ATAGGCAGTATTATAATGCGTCATACACGATCGGATACAATTTATACGCCACTGAAATCTCACCTAGTCGCGATACTGGCTCGCTGCTAACTCCAGCTGTGGAATATCCAGTAGAGGGGGGGGCGGCTAACCAAACGGCCCCAATCTCGGGGACCAAACACATAGCTTCTTATGAACCTAGACTACCTCATGCAGCCGGTCGCTTCGTCGTGTCGTTGGAGAGACAGTACAGAACTCACGCTCAAAGTCCATGGGAGTTGGGGTTTGGCAACTGTAGTGTCTTCGTTCAAGTTTCTCGGTAATAGCTAGCGGATTGTGGATCGTTTAGCGAGAGATGCCACTAGCAGACCATGGCCTCGGGAGTAAAGAGAAATCATTGGGTTTGGGGTGTTGGGGGGGGGGGGCGTGAAGTACTGGGAGTAATGCTACACCTACCCTGGGCACCTAGACACGTCCCTTGAGTGCCAAGGTTACACACGCTATATAGCCGCAGCTCTAAAAAAACTCGGTCAAGCCGGCCGCTACCCCAAAACGCCCGCACTGCTCATTCTGTGAGTTGTAGCTCGCTAGCTCCTCTACCCTTATGTATATCTGATATCATCAAAAAAAAAAAAAAAAAAAATAATAAAAAAGGATGGTATAAACAAAGTTCGTGCTACTATTTGTTGCGATATTAGCTGATGTCCATGATTCGGGCGTGTGGTCATTGTGTGAGGGATGTGTGGAAAGATGGTGTGTGTGTGTGTGTTTGTGTCATGTGCATGTGCTTGTGATAGTTTGAGTGTAGTGTATTTCAGACCTGTGTGATAGGTGATTATTCATTAGTGCTAACGAGTTCGGGGATAGAGACGTGTAAATTGTATATTTCTGCGTCGGCATCTGGGTGATCAGTCATAACGGGTATACACCTTATTATTATTACCTTATATAAACAACTGTAAAAATAGGTGTTAAAGAGCTCCCTTCTCTTCAAAATATGAGTCCTCTGTTTTTACAGGCTTGTTGGGATAATATAATAATAATAATATAATAATCTGCTAAATAATAATAATTGACAGGATACAATTATAACGTACACCAGTCAAGGGGGTGTGGGGTTGGGGGGTGGATGTGGTGGCGGCGGGCAATTCTTCCTGTTGTTGATTACATACAACATATAGCACATACTATAGCCTGAACTATGCAACACATACTACACCCAGGACTCTGAACCTACAACATCATGCACCCTACAGGCCTGAACACGACAGACCACAAAAATTCTATCTATCTATTCATATATATTCTATCTATCTATCTATCTAATCTAATCTATCTTACTCAAGGCTCTATGAACTTACACTATCATAGATCTCATGGAGACATTCTATTACCTCGCACGACAGGCCTGACTTGTACTAGCCCAGGTCTTACTACTACACAGTTTCTCTGAAGCTACGACGTAGGTGGGGGGTTTCTAACCTTCAGACCAGACACGTGAAATCCGGACCAATAGTATGTTAGATGTTTGAACTCAATGCCGCAAACGCATGTATGACATTCACATGGGCACAATGGTAACCAATAGCATTAGTTGCACGTTGACTCTCGACTCTAACAAAACTCCCACTAGCACACATGCTCTGAACTGCTACAACACACTACCACACAGGCCTTAGAAACTGTCGAGGAGGCTACACATTTACTACACATGCGTCGTCACCAAAGACGTATCATTTAATCTATTAATTATACAGCCTCATATTAAAAGGGCCTTAGGACTCCACCATGACACCCCACACTCATGATTAAACCGGCACATGCCTGATCCTACCTCTCCAACTACATGAGCACAGGCCTCGAACCGCATTACACAAGCACATACACACAATGCAAAGAAGGGGGGGGAGAAGGCCATCGATTACTACACACAGTGAAGCACTGACAGCTCCTATCGAAGCTGAGTAAAACTATCGGGGGGGGGGAAAAGCACACTACGTACCTAGGCCTTAGACTCCTACATAATCAGCATGCAACACATATCTGAATTAATGACTTACGCATCAGCAATATAGAGGGCATCTTCATTTAAAGATAATCCAAGGCTTTCAATAGTTAGCAGTCACGATAACGCAGTGTCAACTATATGAAACTACCATACAAGCTATCGTACGCTGACAAACCGAAGGTTGAGTCACCTACAGCGAGAGACATAACAACAAAAGGTTCAAATCTCATGGTCCTAGACTGACATACATACATACAACACTATGCCATGAACATCACAGCACTATCATACACAGGTCTAATACAAACACAAGCATGGGCTAAGTGGCTAAGACCACACTCAACACATCTGAACTCCATCACAGGGCTCTGAATACAATACAACACATACGACCAGGTCAGCAAGTGCAAACAAAACGCGCAGAGACTGCGCTAGACTAACATCACACTACTCAGACACAAGAGCCTAATAGAAAACATAAAGAACATCCAGCAGACAACATCAGCAACCACAGGCCTGACTAGCAGTCGAGCTTAGATCACAGGTGATCGAGTGGCGCTCGAACATGACGTTGTAGTGGTAGCATCTACTAAGCACACGCAATCAGAATTAGAGCCAGGGCACTACAGTGACTCTGAACTACGAACACATGCTAAGCTGATGACACCAACATGGCGCTGAATCTCACACACACTTACACACTAGTGCTGACACATACTGGCAGTTGGTACAGTACTTATCTACACTACCTAGGCACCACAGGTGCGTGACGTACAGCCAGTGACACCCCAAGAGAACAATAGTATACACACAGGATCGCCTAATGTTGGACACTACTCACACCCTACACACAGCCCTGAACTCACAGGCACACTGCTCTAGCTACGCCGTAGACCATCGAACCTAGAGGCAACTACACACATGACAGTCACCCGGCGGCTGAGCACTGTGCTCACAGGCATGAACTGTCACCCACACTACTTAGCATAATTTTAGTCTGCAGTTACACGATAGAACTAGACACACTACGTGCAGTCTCAGACACATGCCGCCGTAAGAACCTACACCACTCCCAAACTAAAATAGACTATTGTGAAAACTTATTGCGAGATACGGTCACTGAACTACACACAGGCCTGAACTACAAAAGATGACACACTACTACACTACAGGCTGGAACACTACAGCATGGACCCCAGCAGACGGGCGACTATAGAACTACACACACTACAACACACATCATCCTGACACTAGCATCAGACAACGGGCCTAGCAGGACAAGTTATGTTGGAACCTATCAAGTGTGCCGGGTACACACGGCAAAATTATCTGTCTCTCTTCATGTGGATAAAAACAATAAGGAGGATGGTCCATGAACTGTACTACCTCTAGATTCAATGCATACAGGCCAAGACTAGGCTAACCACTGCAAACATCACCAGGTGACATGCATTGGAACGAAAACTACACACTGACACACAGGCCTGAACTTCAACTTACACAACTACACACAGGCCTGAAATGAACTACACACATTACACACAGGCCTAGACATAACACACACTACCACCGGCTGATACGTCACACACAGACCCAGTCCAGTGACACAACCCAGGGTCTACGTTAACACTCTCTCACTGATCTGAGGACAACTGATAGCTACAACACGTTAGTAATTTCTTCAGGGCCTGGACTCTACACACATATATTCATCACATGGCCGCAACTATCACTCACTGTAGGCACTACAGTGCCTGAACTCACTATCATACACACGTACATCGCAGGGGCTGGCTCGTGATAAGCTACACACGGCACATGGCAGGGAGCTACTACACACATCTATTTTGAGACAGCACAAGTGGTCCTGATACAAGTACACACTATCTGTGACTACAGACCTCTCACATGCTCATGAACTATCTACACACTATAATAACTCTAAATAATCTACAGAATTATCTGATGCTACTACGCCCAGGCCTGAACTAACACACCCTACCCACAGAAGGCCTGAACTAGCATCTCAGCTACCCAATCAGGCCTGAACGTAGTCATACACCACTTACAGACACAGCCTTAAGCGTTACACAATACATGCACCATTACACACATGGGCGCTTAAGTTAGCATACTCGCGCGTACATGATCGGGGATAAACGACCGTCTGAGCAGCCTTGAACAGGTATGGGCGACACTACACAAACCATGTCCGTCGATAAAGTCGATAACACCCGCTACTTCCACAGCAGTGTCCGAACCGAAATTGCAAACTAAAGAAATAACTAAGCACACACTACATATCCCGAAAGGAAGGTAGGGGCAAGAAGAAGGGTATAGTAACCTAAAAAAAAAAAGGCCGTGGTAAAACTACATAGCACATACATAGACAGCACGATGCCACGGACTACATTATTAACATCGCCCATGACAGCGTACAGCTCTGACACTAGTCAGCCACATCTACACAACCGATTAGGCCTGAAAAACGGTAACACACTGACACATGAAGCAGGCCTACTACACACATGACACACACGGCCTTAACTACACACCTAACACACAGGCTGAAAAAAACTACACACACTAGGGTACACACAGGCCTTCAGACTAGGGGAAATTAAAAAAGCGGCCTGAACTACCCTCACTATCACCACAGCCTGAACAACACACACACATACACAACAGGCCTGAACTAGGGGTGAACTACACCACACTACACACATGCCTGAACTTCACATGACAACACAAGCTGAACTACAGACACCTAAAAAGGCCAGGGGATTGAACTAACACATGGGAAATTACACACAATGGTGCGACACACAGGCCGACTACACACTTAACGATCAGTAACCCTGCTTCCCCCTCACAGCATACCGATCTGGGGGGGGGGGGGGGGGGAACCACATGACATCGCAGGGCATGCATCGTCAACTTACGCAGAGACACACTACCCCCTAAGAAACGCTCAGGAACTGAACTAGCACACTCACGTTATGGGATCATACAGTCACAGATTGCCTTGAACTACCCATGATCCAGGTCCCATATAGTAACGTACACGACACGTAGCGACTCAGCTAGTGTGGTCTGGGATTTGAGGTACACGTATAGTCCACTGTTATTGTGGTGGAAATGGAATTTATTATGTTTTTATACTATTATTATTATTGTTATTATAACTGTTAAAAAAAAAAATCTGTTGTCGCGCGCAGGTTGGCTGAGAAATGGAGTGCAATAGGGCTACTGTATTTCATTGCTGTGGTACTCTGTACTAAATTTGTACATCGCAAATCGATAAGCTAAATTTGAATCTTGAACTTGAGAGTCAGGGAGATGATGATGGAGAAACGAGTCCCCAAGGATTTCAGAATCCTTACTCAGCTTTGTTCCAAACGTAGGAGACCCAGTGAGACGCGTCTGTCCACACAGTCGATGCCATACAAGTGTCTCTCTGACTCTAGCAGTACCTAGTCTTCTAGTCTTTATGTCTGCAGTGTCAGCTGATCTGTGTCGGTTAGACAGGTGACCTTTGACAAATAAAGCTACTATTTAATAGTCAGGAAACACTCTGATCTATCTCTAAGGGCACGTCTCTGGGTCCCCTTCATGCTGACTCGGCTCCTGAAACCTCCCTCTGAATAGTTTTAAATTTCCATTTTATCCCTTACATGCATAACCTAATCACGTCTATCAGTGCGCTCCACCCTATGGGGGGGGGCATACTGACTGCACCCCCCCCCGCCCCCCCCCCCGCCCCCCCTTACGAGTAGTAGTCGATCCTATAAGCGGGGAACGGCCTTAAGGAGCTATATGAGTAACGATGCCTTCTTTGGAGGGAGAGGAGAAAACGTCAAAAACTGATGTGAAGTGAGTAGAAAATGTGAATAAAACAAGCTATAGCTGTCCTGCAAACACTTAGTCAATCTTGTACCGCCGGTAGAGGGAAATGGCTTTACCACCCCCCCAAAAACTCCCCTCTCCCGCAAAAAAAAAGAACGAAAAAAGATAGTACCCCCGCGCCCGCACTCCGCCAGAACAATCCTCCCCCTGCCCCCTCCACCTCAACAACAGCCATCGGCACATAGTTTCCTCTTCCTATTTCCGGCTCAATGTGAGATTTCACATGGATTTGATTATATTGATTGTATTTGTTTAGTTATTTATAAGGAGCGATGGCACATTAATTCACGTCTCTGTAGATACGGCCCGTGTTAGCCACCTCGGGATGGCTAAGTTTGTTCATGATATCTGTAAATAGATTTATATTTATGGCATCATCTATAAATAGTTTTAATAATTTTTGGCATTCCGAGGAGCTATTTTCCGGAGTACTCTTTGTAATATTTATATCTTGTTCACACTTCATTCTAATTTATATCAAGGGGGCTTACTTGATATATTCTATAATTACATGTTATTCAATTTAATTTCAGTTATCATTCAATTTATTTCATGTCACTCTATTACTTACTTACGTTGCAATATTATTTTGTACTATGCACGGGGGTCTGGATCTTGCAATTTACTTTAAAATACTTTTTATAATCAGATGGCCACTAATCACAATTCATGAGAGGGGGTTCCAGTACTTTTTGCACATTTTCTGTTATTAACTTTTGAAAACTGCTAGTCTGTCACAAGGGGGTATTTCCCATGAGGGGTTTTTATTATCTAATCTAATCAGAAAATACCGTTTCTCTACAGTTTTAATGATGTATCGACGGTCTGACATAATTTGTATAGATAATGTGTATCAATGATAAAAGAGTGAATAGATGTCTCGTAATAAAAAAATAATCACGATTGTAATATCACACTTGGCCGCTCGCCTCCGGGAAAAACGCTAACGATGGAAGTCAGGGGCGTGGCATCTTTAGACTTTAGAGGGTTAATCTGCTATATAAGATTAAATGAGCTCACTAGATCGAGCCTCTATGCAGGCGATTTCTAAAATCTCCGAAAAGGCAGATCAGGTTCATTTTGCATTTCGCGCCGCCGCGCGTTGTGTGTGTGTTTGTTTGTGTGTTTGTTTTGTGTGTGTGTGTGTTGTGTGTGTGTGGTGTGTGTGTTGGTGCGTGTGTGTTTGTGTTTGTGTTTGGTGTGTGTTTTGTGTGTTGTGTGTGTGTGTGTGTGTGTGTGTGTGTGCTTGTGTTTGTGTGTGTTGCGTGTGTGTGTGCGTGTGTGTGTTTGTTTGTGTGTGTGTGTGTGTGTGTGTGTGTTTGTGTATGTGTGTGTGTGTGCGTGGCGTTGGTGTGTGTTGTGTGTGTGTGTGTGTGTGTGGTTTGTGTGTGTGGTGTGTGTGTGTGTGTGTGTTTGTGTGTGTGTGCGTGTGTGTGTGGTGTGTGTGTTTTTTTTTGGTGTGTGTGTGTGTGTGAGAGACTGCTCGGCCAGTCTACTAGCGCCATACTGGCTTGAGTCATTGAATTTCACTACTGCATCCGTCGTCGCATGAATAGAGTGTAGTGAGAGTCACACTGCCAAAAACGAAGTGGGGGGGGGGGGGGCTAAAATTATGATTACGGCGAAGACTAAGTTTAGAGGAATCGATGAGGAGGGAGTACAGTATGGCAGTACATGGAAAGAAAGAGTTTTACCACGCTTAAAAAAGGAATAAGAAGTACAGAAAGTTGTAGATTAGTGTGTGTGTGTGTGTCAGTTTTTTTGTTTTTGCGTTTCTTTGGACAGTTTTTTCAGTTTTTATATTTTTACATTTTTGTTTCTGTGTGTGGGTGTGCGTGTGTGTGTGCGTGGTGTGTGTGCGCGATGTGTTGCGGCGGTCTGTGTGCGTGGCCGTGTGCGTTGTGTGCGTGTGTGTTTGCGTGTGTGTGTGTGTGCTTGTGCACCTGTGTGTTTGTGTGTGGGCATGATGTGTGTTCGTGTGTGTATGCGTTTGTGTGTGTGCGTGCGTGCGTGCGTGTGTGTTCGTGTGTGCGTGCGTGCATGCGTTTCGTGCGTTTGTGTGGTGCGTGCGTGCGATGCGTTGGTGCGTGCGTGCGTGCGGACAGTTGGCCTGCTGTGTGTGTGTGTGTGTGTTTGTGTGTGTGTGTCATGGTAAAGATCTTTCACGTATGTTGCCAATAAGGAGTATTTTTTGGGGAGAACAACCCCAGCAAACGCATGGAGGGTGGGGGGGGGGGGGGGGAACAAAGACAAAATGTGCTCTGGACATTTCCATTTTCCTTTGACATTCAGACTCTAGGGCTCTAAAAGAGGAAGTTCAGATCCTGGAAGAGAGACAGGAAAAGGACCAACAAACTGTGCCAACGTCTCTTTCAAATGCAGACCAGACCTGAGCTCAGCCGTTCGAGTCCACGTCACATTTGCAAGTTCGGGATGGGTATATGAGTATAGCACTCATCTATATGGGGTGTTATCTAAAATCCTGCCGCATGGAAACAACATGGAACCACCGGCAGCCTGGTACCGCACATCCTGGGCTCTATACTGTCTCTGATGAACCAGGCTCCTGCTAATGAGTCATGGGGGTCTGCTGAGTTACGAAAACCAGTAACAATCCGCTTCTCCACATTCAAATGGACCACCCTATAGCGAAGTCCAGAACTCAAAAAAGCCACCATCTCAGACCCGTGTCATATATTCTGATGATGAAATTTAGCTTCTGTGGTCCCACATCTCGCGAGCGTCCGGTGTACCCGGAGTGTGTTTTTGCGCTGCACCTTTTCCTCTGCCATCTTCCTTGTGTACAGTCTGAGTCGCAACTTCTAGACACAAAAAATGCGAAATTTGGATGTGGCTATATTTCAAAAGGTAACAAAAAGCTTAATCGTTTTTGAGATGCATTTGAAGCCCGTGTTGTAAACCAGATCACTTTGCAAGTAGCCAAAACCAAAATCTTGTCCCATTACCAGAGATTCTGTCATCCATATGCACAGTCTGTCGCAGATATTAAAAAGTTCCACGGTGCATTAGCAGACCCGTATTCATAGACAGCTACACTGAAATCTACAGTTGTTTACTTTGATTTCACAGTACACTTATCTTAGGCGAGAACGTAGCTCTTCTAACCAGTGAGGACACACACACAGCAACGTATGGCACGATACTTCACTCAAATCAAGAAGATCCTTAGCTGGCCAATCGTTGCCTGGTGACTGTATACTTTATGTGTTCCAGTGGAGGCTTTGACCGGCTCAGATGCGGTGCTCTCTCTCGAGTGTATTAACCTGCATGGTACCTATGACAACCACTGGAGAGCTCACAGTACCACAGAGTCACATGTTGACTCAGAGTTCCCCATCATGCACCGATTACGTAAAGGACAGTTTAGGACAGGGGACGCCAGAAAATGAGCTCCTGTTCCAGTTATAACTCTATTGTTATCAATGCCGTCTCGCATAAAGCTGGAGCTGTGTGTGCAACCCACAGTTTAACCACTGGCAGAACAAGAGTGCGTGTTTTCGTTTGGTTTGCTTACTCAGTGTCCGAACCACAGGAGGCAGAGGCCGAGTAAGAGAAGAGAAGAGTAGTCATGGCATCTGGAGCAGGTCACGCACCGGGAGAAAGAAAGAAAGACAGACATATTTATTAGTATTTATAGACATAAGGGAAAACATTTTGCGATTGGGGGGGTAGCGAGAAGCCCGGCGCTGTTAACTCAGACGGGAACGAATCACCGACCAGCAGTCCAAACACAACTACATCTTTTAATCTGCTCCACAGCTAACAATCACATCATGGAGGCCACGAACGGTGGCTGCTGCAGGCTGCGAAGCAGCTGCTGCGCGGGGTGCCGAGAAGGCATTTATTGCAGTTAGTTTGGCAGGTAACCAGCCATGACTGAGAGGGGCTGGCTAAGTCCTGGATGGCGTTTGTTTTGGGAAACTGGGAGTTGGCGCGCGTGGTCAAAGAAATGTTGTATCCTGACTGCACGGGATTCACAATAGCATCACGCACAAATGGCACACACACACACACACACCCCACACCAGTGCAAAAAAAAAAACACACACACACACACACACCAGCACCCACACACACACACACACAGAAAAAAAAAAAAAAAGAAAAAAAAAAATCACACACACACACACACACACACACACACACACCCACACACACAAGTTGCAGTATCTCATGAATATTTTTTTTTTGTACATGCAGCTGTGGCAAAAAGGAATTCAGTTTATCATTGTATTCCCAGTATTTTTGGATGTCTGCACCACATTGACTGGCTGCTGTATAATAGCGTGAAGATCCCGTAAGGGAAGAGGTCTGTGGGGGGGGGCTCCTAAAACAAAAGTGGGGAGGCAGAGGCTACTTTCCTGTTGCTGTCAGTTGTGGTGCTATCACCAAAGTCATATTGGCCTGTAGATGTCGCACAAGCATGGACTCATGGTGATGGGGAAATTTCAATCAAGCAGATAAGACAAGTACAATGTTTTATTAGAGGCCATATTCCTCCTTGCAAGAGCTCTTCCTCCTTCATCGCTAAACACTCAAGATGGCCGCATGTCCACGCCCACACCGTTGGACTTTTATTTATTTTTTATTTTGTTAATTATTGTTCATCTTGAGGGTTTGAGATGTTACAGTCCAATTTGAAGTCTCATTGGTTTGAAGATCTGGAGACAAGTTTGTTAAAGTATAGCCCACAAGACTTTCACGCGGGAAACAGGTGTTCACGTCCTGGAGCCGTTAAGGATAAAACACGCAGACTTGCACCGGAAACAGGTGTTCAAATGTCCTGGAGAAGTTAAGGAGAAAAAACCAGACCCTTCACCATGAAACCGGTGTTCATGTCCTGTAGCAGTTAAGGAGAAAACATCCAGACTTTCACTCCAGGAACAGGTGTTCTGTCGCTGAGAAGTTAAGGATAAAACACCAGACTTTCACCTAGGCAACCCGGTGTTCCTGTCCTGGTCGAAGTTAAGGATTAAAACACAAGCTTTCTCCAGGAACAGGTGTTCCACTTCCTGGAGAAGTTAAGGAAAACACAAGACTTTCACCAGGAAACATGTGTTCATGTCCCTGGATAATTTAAGGAGAAAACACAAGACTTCACCAGGAAACAAGTGATTCACGTCCTGGAGAAGTTAAGGAGAAAACAACACCCAGGGTGGGACCAGAGGTGGGGGTTAACCTAACTTGGGGGGGGTGGGGATGGGGGGACTTTCACCAGAAACGTGTTCATGTCCTGGAGAAGTTAAGAAAAACACCATACTTTCACCAGGAAAACCGGTGTTCAGTCCTGGAGAAGTTAAGGATAAAACACAATACTTCTCCAGGAAACCGGTGTTCACTTCTCTGGAGAAGTTAATTAGAAAACAGCAATACTTTCACGCCAGGAAACTTTGTTCATGTCCTTGAGAAGTTACGGAGAAAACACAAGACTTTCACCAGAACGTGTTACATGTCCTGAGAAGTTAAGGAAAAACACACAAGCCTTTCTCCCGGAAACGTTGTTGCACCTTCGCTGAGAAGGTAAGGAAAAACACAGACTTTCACCAGGCAACAGGTGGTTTCATGTCGCTTGTAGAAGTTAAGGAAAAACACAAGACTTTCACCAGAACAGTGTTCTGTCTGAGAAGTTAAGGATAACCACCAGACTTTCACCAGGAAATAACAGGTGTTCATGTCCGGCGAAGTTAGGAGAAAACACAAGACTTTCCAAACGTAAACAGTGTTCACGGCAAAAAACTTAATATCTCTTCCTCGGAAGGGGCGAAAGTTAGGAGAAAACACAAGACTTTCATCCAGGAACAGTGTTCATGTCCTGGAGAATTTAAGGAGCATAACCCAAGACTTTCACCCAGGAAACATGTTTTCTGTCCTGGAAAGTTAAGGAGGAAAAGCACCGAGACTTTCACCAGGAAACAGGTGTTCATGTCCTGGAGAAGTTAAGGAGAAAACACCAGACTTTCAGCAGCAGTAAACAGGTGTTCTAGTCCTGAGAAGTAAGGAGAAAACACAAGCCTTTCACCAGGAAATCAGTGTTCATGTCTGGAGAATTTAAGGAAAACCAAGACTTTGCACCATGAAACAGGTGTTCATGTCCTGAGAAGTTAATGATTTAAAGCACAAGACTTTCACCAGGAACCAGGTGTTCATGTCCTGGAGAAGTTAAGGAGAAGAACCTAGAAACCAAACACCAAACTGAAAACCGCTGATGATGCAAACATCTCTGGGATCGGCATACTCGGTTCAAGGCGAATCAGATCGACAACGGCTTCGCTGTCTATAAAAAAACTACCATCTAGGGATCAGAGCTAATCATATTGACTAATAGAACACAACGACACCCACACACCACACACACACACATCAGCACATCACATCACACACCACCACACCCTAGCACACCAGTTGTAGTTCTCATGTAGAAATATGTAATGACAGATTAATATGACACTGTGAGGATAGCATTCAGTGTGTCAGACAGATAGAATTGTGTGTGTGTGTGTGTGTTTGTGTGTTGTGGTGTGTGTGTGTGTGTTGTGTTTGTGTGTGTGTGTGTGTGTGTAACTGGCTCCTTGCGGCACAGAGGAGCATGTGTGACATGGCATTCTCTGCTCTATATGTTACAAAGTCCCTGTTTTGTGGCAG
>NC_045755.1:8416526-8416654 GCF_008692095.1 Etheostoma spectabile | reverse complement strand
GTGAGATGTCTCACTCTGGAGATAAAACTAGAGACCTGTCTCACTCTGGAGATAAAACAGAGACCTGGACACACACACAGGGTGAAAACAGGATCTGCAGCAATGTGCAGAACAACAAAAATATGGTG
>NC_045755.1:8415666-8416414 GCF_008692095.1 Etheostoma spectabile | reverse complement strand
TTTTTTTTTTTTTAGTCGCAATACTCGTTTGCCGAAATAACGGCATCACGATACCGATTTGTAAAAAGTCTGAGTTCACACTTTGTCGAGAAGATTCCCATGTCCAGCATTTACGAAAAAAAGTAGATTTTTGAACACGAATCACGAAACACAACAGTATTTATGTAGACTATCTTCCGTCTTGTGTTAAAAATGTAAACGTGATGAACGCGATAGAGTAAGATGCAGATAAATAAACAAAAACAGACGTGTCACCACTCACCCGAACGGCACCAGGGATTAGTTTTCCTCCTTTTACACACGGTGTCAGATTCAGAAAACCCATTTTACCTCCCATTCAAAAAGGTTTGAAGACCATAAACTCTACGTGACTGCCACCATTAAAATGAGGACACGTTCTCTCATATTTACAGGTATATGCGTCGATACAGTATCGCCACTGAAAATATCGCGATACTACGCTGGCTCTCAGGCTGTGGAAGATCCAGTAGAACCAGAACCAAACTGGCACCAGCATCAGGACCACAACCAGAACCAGAACCAGCACCTGGCTAGTCTCGGTGGAAAAGTAGCAGTAGCTCAAAGTCCATGGGGAGTTGGGTTGGGAACTGTAGGGTCGTCGGTTCAAGTCTCTGTAAAGTACGGAGTGTGGATCGGTAGCTGGAGAGATGCCACTACACCTCCTGGGCACTGACCGGTGCCCTTGAGCAAGGCACACCATACCCCCCCCCCCCCCCCCCCCCCCCCC
>NC_045755.1:8415184-8415486 GCF_008692095.1 Etheostoma spectabile | reverse complement strand
TGTGTAGTGATTACTAACAGAGTGTAAATTGTAATTTCCCCACTGGGGATCAATAAACGGTATAAATTATTATTATTATTATTATAAACAGACTGTATAAAATAGGTGTTAAAGAGCTCCCTTCTCTTCATTGAGGCCTCTGTGTTTACAGGCTTGTTGTGATAATAATAATAATAATAATAATAATAATAATAATAATAATAATAATAATAAGGGGAAATTATAACGTACACTCTGTTGTTATTACACACATGACACACAGGCCTGAACTACACACACTACACACAGGCCTGAACTACACA
>NC_045755.1:8395125-8415084 GCF_008692095.1 Etheostoma spectabile | reverse complement strand
TACACACCCATTATAAATGCAGAAAAATCATAAAATGTGCACTGTACTTAAACAGCTTTTTCACAAAAACTGTAAAATATGTCAATCTGAAAAGATAGAGCAAAATAGCTGAATAGTTTGTGAACGTTTTAAAGTTTTAACCATGTCTGTAGGTGAAAAAATGTAGGAGGAGATACATTTTGAAGCTGAAGAAGATTTGAAGGATTTGAAGAGTGCTCTCATTGACTTTAATGTTAAAAAAAATTGTTTAAAAGCTTAATATTTGAAAAAGTATAAATAGCAGAAAAATTGCTGAAGAGGTCCAATAATCTGCTGAAAGAGCTGAAGATTTGAAAAGTTGAATGGTTTAAATAGCTGAAAGTATGCAGAAGATACGGAGAGCCAAAAAACGTACGGAAGACGAAATAATAATAATAATAATAATAAAGAACCGAATAACAATAGTTGGAATGCTGAACAGCATTCCCACTAAAAAATAATAAGTATGGGCAATAATAATCATTGTGCCGATTGCTGCTTATGCAGCACATCGGCACACTGAACTAGAAAATTCCGCAGAAATTTTATCAGTGTGCCTACTACTTGGTGCACATCCGAACAGCAAATAAACTTAATAAAAAATAATAAGTGTCTTAACCCTTCAGAGATATAACTCTTTAAAACCTGTTTAAGATGTCAGGATGTGTGTGTGTCTGTCTATGTGTGGTCTGAGAGAGAGGGGGACAGATGGATGTCACAGACAGACATACAAAGATGGTTGCCTGGTTATAAGGACCAATAGGAAGCCTTTCCTCTCTGTGATGTCATATCTTTGATATGTAGTCAGTTAACGACTGCACCTGGCACCTGCTGTTACCAGCTATTCAGAGACTGATCAAGCTCTCACAAATGATATACACCAAAAGGATACAAGATATCAATTAATTGAGGTGCTCGTGGGCACCACAAGGCCCTTGTGAACTTATTGATATAAAATTATGTGATAAACTTTAAAATGTGGGCGTATCAGCGATGTAAAAAAGTCCTTCGCTCTGCGTTTTGCTCAAATGTGGACGATGTTTACCATTACAGTGAATGGAGGAAAATTTGGAACTGTTCTCACTTGAAAGGTTGCTGAGCAGGAAAGTATCATCATATCACATAATGAGCACATTGGATGAAACTGACAAGAAACCTACGTTTTGATGTATAAATTGTCCATGACAAGTTAGAATTGTTGGCGTGGGAGCAAGTTATAGAGAAAAAAAAAAGATAACTTTTTTAGTCTCCCCACTCTGTCCCCCACTCTAGCTCCGAACATTCCGCCACTACACACACATTGGAAATCTGAACCGGTCTGAAAACGGGACGTACGTAACTGGGATTTGGGAGAAACCGTGCTTGATATCTGAACGCCCATTCAGCGCAATAAACACAAAAGTCTTGTCTTCGGTTTAAACTTTTAATCAGTTCTACGTTAAAGTATGGCGACACAGCATGGTGCCAAAGGGGGGGCGTTTTGAGCAATGTGTGCGATCCCGAACATTTCCATTCAAGTCAATGAGAAAAGTTTGCCGGTTTTTTGCCGATTTCGGTAAAACCACGCGGCAAATCTCTTAGAAAAATCATAGCACACCATTCCCGATCATTACCCACATTCGGTGTAATGTGTTGCGCGTGTTGGCAACGCTTTGGGACTAGTAGCGGGACGAAATTTGGCGGAAGATGGAGAATAAGAAATAACTAGAAAATTCCGCAGAAATTTTATCAGTGTGCCTACTACTTGGTGCACATCCGAACAGCAAATAAACTTAATAAAAAATAATAAGTGTCTTAACCCTTCAGAGATATAACTCTTTAAAACCTATTTAAGATGTTAGGACGTGTGTGTGTGTCTGTCTGTGTGTGTGTCTGAGAGAGAGGGAGACAGATGGATGTCCACAGACAGACATACAAAGTATGGTTGCCTGGTTACTAAGGACCAATAGGAAGCCTTTCATCTCTGTGATGTCATCTCTTTGATATGTAGTCAGTTAACGACTGCACCTGGCACCAACTGGTACCAGCTATTAAGAGACTGATCAAGCTCTCAAACAAATGATCATATCACCAAAAGGATACAAGATATCAATTAATTGAGGTGCTCGTGGGCACCACAAGGCCCTTGTGAACGTATTGATATAAAATTTATGTGGATAACTTTAAATGTGGGCGTATCAGCGATGTAAAAAAGTCCTTCGCTCTGCGTTTTGCTCAGAAATGCGGGGCGTGTTACCATTACAGTGAATGGAGGAAAATGTGGAACTGTTCTCATTTGAAAGGTTGCTGAGCGGAAAGTATACATCATATCACATAATGAGCACATTCGATGAAACTAGACAAATACCTACGTTTTGATGTATAAAATGTCCATGACAAGTTAGAATTGTTGGCGTGGGAGCAAGTTAAGAGAAAAAAAAAAAAGAACTTTTTTAGTTCCCCACTCTGTCCCCACATCTAGCTCCGAACATTCGCACATACACACACATTGGAAAACTGAACCGGTCTGAAAACGGGACGATACGTAAACTGGGATTTGGGAGAAACCGTGCTTGTACTGAACGCCCATTCAGCGCAATAAACACCCAAGTTTGTCTTCGGTTTAAACTTTTAATCATGTTTCTACGTTAAAGTAGGCGACACAGCATGGTGCCAAAGGGGGGGGTTTTGAGCAAGTTGAGCGATTTCCCGAACATTTCCCATTCAAGTCAATGAGAAAAGTTTGCCGGTTTTTTGCCGATTTCGGTAAAACCACGCGGCAAATCTCTTAGAAAAATCATAGCACACCATTCCCGATCATTACCCACATTTCGGTGTAATGTGTTGCGCGTGTTGGCAACGCTTTGGGACTAGTAGCGGGACGAAATTTGGCGGAAGATGGAGAATAAGAAATAATAATAATAATAATAAGTATGGGCAATAATAATCATTGTGCCGATTGCTGCTTATGCAGCACATCGGCACACTGAATAATAAGTATGGGCAATAATAATCATTGTGCCGATTGCTGCTTATGCAGCACATCGGCACACTGAATAAGTATGGGCAATAATAATCATTGTGCCGATTGCTGCTTATGCAGCACATCGGCACACTGAATGATCGAAAATGCAAAACTGAAATCTTAACTACATATGTTGTGACAATTTGAAAGTAAATGTATATTCCATTGTTAAATGAAAATCAAGAAGTTCTAAGCCAATACTATTCGATCAAATCAGTGACTTACTGTCCAGCACGGTGACTGAGATGGGCTGTTTCTGTTGGATAGTTTGTGTGTGAGGGAAGCGAGCATAGCAGATGTAGTCATTCCTGTTGTCTTCTGGGAGAACGTTGGAGAAGTACAAATCTCCATTTAGAGCCTGGGACACTCGTTTATCCAGCGGAAGTCTCTGAAAGTCTGAAGGGCAGGCAGAGAAAGAAAGTTGGTTGGTGGTCAGTTCATGGTTTTCTAGGGGTTCCTCAGGTGTATTTTCCATTAATTCTCTCCACAAATACCTCAGGATTTAAGCCTGCATGTATAGGCAGGGTCATCACCATAGTGTGTTCTGACTGAATGTTGAACACACATTACAGTGTGCAATCCTTTTGTCTTGTCCATTGAATGTGGGATTCCTATGTCCTTGTGCCATGAGTGCAGATATGTATACATGCAAAGGACTCACTGTTATCCATCCAGAAGATGACAGGAGGGGGAAGCCCTGCAGGGGGTCGGCACTGCAGCACTAGGGAGACCCCCATCTGCACCACAATGGCCTCATTTCTCTCCTTCGACCACAAGGGGGACCCTGCGAGTCACAGAAACATCAAACAAAGGCACTGGAGGCCATAGCTTCACAAAAGCCCAATGGAAATAATGTAATTTAATATAATTAGAAGTCTTACTGGACTGTCTGATGACAATGTTGTTGGATACAGCGGTGCCGTGCTCGTTGTGTGCCGTACACTGGTATGTTCCCTCATAGGCCTCAGCCTTTTCTCCGCTGATGTCAATGACCAAAGTTCCTGACCCAGGCTTCATCAGGACTTTAGAGTCTTTTTCTACATCAAAGTGGGTCCCATTTCTTGTCCATGAAAAGCTAGGATAAACAAAAAACTTAATTCACTCTGGGTTTTCTAGGCTAGAAGCAATGAGGAAACAGGATAAAAGACAAAAATGACAGGACGTGGCACATTGTTGGCATATCTGTTCAAATCATCAAGATGCATTGTGGTCTGTTCAGACATACTGATTGTAATCACCAACTTCATAGCACGTAGTTTGACGGATTCTAACTTGATTCAGGGCCGGGTGGCCAATCTAAACTGTGTCCAATTCACTCTGCCATGTGTGTTTCTCAGGTGGTCTCCATGACAACAGTTGCTATGGCAATTTATATTTCCACCATGCTCCAGGTTAAGTTGAAACAGATCTCTAATTTCCCAGAGATGACCATACAACTGAATGGAAATCAGGTTTTCCTCTTGATTTCTGAAACTCTTGAATCTTTAGCACACCATAATCAAGTTTTTTCCCCCTTAATTATACTGTTGACTGGAATAGTTACCAGTAAAATATACTAGCAGAGTGTGTGGCTGGGATGCATAAACAAGCATCAGTGTGCTAGGAGGAGTGATTGTCTCACCTGGGATGAGGCTTCCCCTTGGCCTCGCAGTGGATGACAATGTTCTCCCGCGGATCAAAGATGTAATCCTTTGGGGACTGTAGAGTTATAGTAGGGGGTTGGGGCACTAGAGAAACATTAATAGAAGCATAATTCAGACACACATGCAGTGAAATGTAAACATAGCGCATTAGGGAGCTTAAAGAATTAAGCATATGCATGCAACATGCATTCACACACTCAAGTGTAACACCACCAGGAGCTGCAAACACCTCTATGATCTGATAACAACTTACCAGCCCCATGAACTGACATAAAGCAAGCACCACTCCAAAACAAGCAAGTCACTTCACACAGTAACAGTGTTGAGATAACAGCATGCACCTCTATCATTACTAGAACACACAAAAGCAAGTTAAAATAAAGTTTTGAGTGCAAAAAACTCAACACTAGAAGTCACAGCAGTGTTGGAGGCAACTTACATCCTTCCAGTACTTTAGCTTTTTGTCCAGTGTGACACGCCGTACCACAGTGATAGAATATTGAGGAAAGGTGTTAGTTTTTGCAAGGTGTCAAGCACAAGTTTAGGTGAAATAGTTGCTCGTTCAAGTACTTTGAAGCATTTTATTGAGTCTGCCTGAAGTTTGGGAGATGATTTCCCTCTTTCTTTTGTGAAGACTTTTATGGCTTTAGTTTCATCAGGCAGGTGCAATCAATGCAAGAAAAGTAGTTGAAGACATAATAATGTCATGATATACTGTATGTAAGGAGACAGACTTTGTAGAATTGTATTTCGTAACTGAAAGCCAAAACCTGGATTCCATGCTGAAACATGCAAAGCTGAAACATAAGAAAACCAGTAATCTGCTACTAAATCGACAGCAACTCAAGAGCCCATTTAGTGGCCCATGGAGGCTGTGATGTTCTTCATTATGCCCCTGCAATATTAAAGCGTTAAATGGATTTTCTATTGCTGTTGGCCATTGAGCCTGAAGTGTTGATGCAAGCAAAATAGTTTTCAACATTTACTATTTTGGTAATCATCGTAAAATTGATCATGAAATGGACAATACTTACGATCAAGTGGCACTTCCAGCGCTGAGGTTGTGTGACTCAAGAGTATCAATAGCACGGCTCCAAAGCCTGGCACCCACTTCCTGTTCCTGTCCATGGACGGGTGTGTCATGATGAAAACCTTCTGTCCAGATTCAACTACGCGATCAAGGCAGTCAACAGAGTGACACAGTCTGAATCCACACTGCAGAGAGGTACAAAAAGAGAGTATATTTTATTCTCTAAAATTGGTCTTCACAATTGTTTTTTTAATGAGAAGTCCATACACTGACAAGTCTCAAAATGTGTATATATAATCTCCGTCCAATAAAAGGAAAGATGTACAGTAGGTACGCAGAATATTTAGTCTGAACCATGAATGGAAAGTTTACTTTCCTGTAAGTTCACCAACATTCTTAAAGTTCAACATCCAAATTAGGGAGTGTAAGTCACAAAGTGGCTTGTCCGTTATATAGCATGTCATTCTGCCAACGTAATGACTTTGGCAGGAGGAAAAGACCCAAACAAACTTGATTTTAGATCTTCTAACTTTAACAACTTCAGCATCCTGCAATTGTCAGTCCTACATTCTACAAATAACACATGAAGTGTTTAGGCATTCTTTGTGGAACTAGCTGTTGTCACATTGCATTGTTCTCAAAACAAGATCGCCACTGCTTACTAGAACATCTAATGTGCAGAAAGATTTCCCCAATCTAACACGTGTTTGCCTGTTAACATATGGCATGTGAGCGCACTCGGCCGGAACAATCACAACTCTGCTGCGTATATATCTGCACACAGATTGGCACTTGCATGCATAAACGCACCACATTAGTGGAAAGATCCTTGCCAGTGTGTCGTATAGATCAAAGTTACACATGAGTGCAGGCCCATGAGCGTTATCTTCTGTTGCGGGGTGGACCATTAGAAAGAGACACAGATTGATACAGCTGCCACAAACACATTGAACCATGATGGCATTAATGGTGTGTGTGTGTGTGTGTGTGTGTGTGTGTTTGTTTTCCATTTTTTATGCTTTGTCTTGCAGTGTGTGAGCCTCTGTCACATGTGCATTTCCCAGAACTCACTTATTAGCAAATTGGTATTAGATCACTGCACCAATCACATCAAGATACTCCTGTGCATACAATGTTTTTGATGAATTGCACAACAGCAAATTCTTCACGTTTAGAAAAAGACATTAATTATGAGCGCTGTACTGAAATGATTTATTGAAATCGATGACATTTTTTTCCATTGCATGAGCCAGTTAAATCACAGTAGCCAAAGGGAGACAGTAACTCAGAAGGCTGCGATGGATTTTCAAGGTGGAGCAGTGTGCTGCTGTCAGGTAAATGGCTCACTCCACCCTGACATCTTCATTATTCATGACATGCACATGCATCTTTGCACAACGTAGACTCACAAGCACGTGGATACACAGGCAGAGCACACACACAAATACACAAGGGGGTTGAAGTCTTCAGAGGCAATTGAAGGTAAAACTATCAAGCTAGCTTGATAGCCAGGTCTGTAATGTCTCTACTCTGCTGGAGAGAAGGCATGTCTGGCAACATAGGGAGAGTATCGGTGATGAACACACAGAAAGTAGTGTGTCAGACTGTCTCTAGCTGAGCTAGGCAGAGTGTGAGAGCTGATACACCCCCAGGTCACAGCTAATTACGCCGACACGTCCTGTTTGATATTACTCTCACTAGTTAATCAAGAGAGAGGCCAACTGAGAGAGAAAGAAAGCAACACAATGTATGTTATGCACTGAATGCATTAAATGAGGGCATGCACAAATAATGTTCTAATCTCATTGTGAAAAAGGCAATGGTATATCATGCAAATGTAATAGCCCATCTTCAGATTAATAACAATAATGCTCCATGCTGCTGCAGCAAAAATCCTTCCCCCACAGCAACACATATATTAAGCCATGCTGGACCTCCGGTCATTCTCTACCATTCTCCTGCTAGGGCTGCTTATAAATGGGACTTTTGTAAAATAAAAAAAAATAAAAAATTAAATACAAATAAAGCCAGAGCGACACAAAGGAGAAGTGGAGCTGGATGATTGGAATTGATTATTAGATTGTACAAATAGGTAAAAATGAAGACATTCAAAACATTATCGAGGGTGAAGAGGAAAGGGAAAGAGAATTTTTTGGTAAAAAATAAAAAATAAAACTAAAGGTTTTCTGATTATAATCATATCATAAACTACGTTATTTGAATGTTGGCCGTTGGCCAATGAAGAATTGAATTGACGCATGGTAGTGACGCAGGACTGGCGGCTGTGTTGTTAGAAGAAGAAGATGATGGCTGCTTACGAGCAAAAAAGAGTTTCAAGCATCCTGGAAGAAGGACGTTCGCTGTTGTAAAGGAGCCCGTAAAAATTTACTTAAGGCATGTTGAATATTTTTATTCCAGTTTAGAGGTCTATGTGAATATTCATGAATATAATATATAATAAAATCTGTAGTACTGTATGTCAGCTGACATCCTTATTTTTTTTAACATTCCAAAAATCTTTATTATCAGAAACTTATGGGTTTGAAAAAGTATGAGATTGGGATTTTAAATTTTTAAAAGAAATGCTACTAAATAAAGACGCATTCTCAAATCACACTTCAATTGAGAAAATCAAATATATATATATATATATATATATATATATATATATATATATATATATATATATATATAAATGCTACAGGTAACTGCTCAGCAATTTTCGTTGCACGTCAGCTCTAATATGTGATATAAATGATAAAAGCCTATTATCATAAATAGGCGTAGGGCTTAATGGTCAAAGTAAAATTTGCTTC
This sequence comes from Etheostoma spectabile, assembly GCF_008692095.1. Classification (NCBI taxonomy): domain Eukaryota; kingdom Metazoa; phylum Chordata; class Actinopteri; order Perciformes; family Percidae; genus Etheostoma; species Etheostoma spectabile. The sequence goes on along the minus strand of NC_045755.1, from coordinate 8,406,573 downwards.
AAATTTTTGCTCTTAAAGGAAGCATTAGGATTAAAATCATGCCTTTCTGAAAATTAAAAAACAACAACCCTGAAACAGGTTATACATTTTGGGGACATGCCTATTGGCTTTCTTGGCTCAGCACGATACTTTGCAACAAACAAGAAAGCTTGTGTATTTTCTTGTTTCTAGTCATTACGTTAAGCTAAGCTAACCAGCTAATTATATATAAAGCAACTATTTTTGGAAAAAAAATCCCCCAACATGGAAATGTAATATAACTCTTTATTTTGTCCTTTGTGTCTGTCTGTTTTATAATATGTGACCTGGGTCACCTCTCAAGAGAGGCAGAGAGAGATTAACTGCCCCGGGGTAAAAAAACAAATCAGTCGACAACACAGATGATTCCCCAAGCACGGGCACAAACAGAAAACAGACACAGACATAAACTTAGCTGCTATGTGCAAATGTCAAAATCTCCATATTTCAACAACTTAGAATGCCACTAAGTGTTAACAGCCAAAACTGATTAGACATTCCTTACAGCCTTTGATTTGCATGATCATGCACCATCAAATAGAACTTTACACCTGAAAAGGGCAAACAAGCTTTTGTACCTGTTTAACTGTGCAGCCTGAATTTTCCATACTTACAGGCTATACCACAAGGCTGTACTGTGCTGTGTGGTGAAGACATTTCCCTTGAGGCAAATATTATCCAAAGCCATATACAGCCTTACATTCCTCCTTAAGCTAAGTGGGTAGTAATCATTTGCCGTTGCTCATTGATGACAAAGAGGATTTAAAGGAGGATGAGTGGGTAACTTTGGCTAGTAGGCGGGTCGTCTCTCATCCTCCTCTTTCCCTCTTTTCTCTGACTCATTGGTCAAAGCCCAGAGGTCAAAGAGTCACTCTGCAGCTCTGCCTTTCCATCTTGATCACTCTATACTTGTCTTTCTTTCACTTCCTGTCTTCCTTCTTCTATTTCACTTTCATTTTGATCTTTGCCATCTTTCCTGTCCATGAGCAGTGTCATCCAGTTTGTCAACCTGAAATCGACAATTTTCATTACATTACGTGTCATTCAGCTGACGCTTTTACCCAAAGCAACTTAGAAATTGCTATATATGTCAGAGGTTGCATTTCTCTGGAGCAACTCTAGGATAAGTGTCTGGCTCAGGGACACATTAGTTGATGTATTGCAGTGGGAATTAAACTCAGATCTCCAAAACCAAAGGCATGTGTCACAGTATGCGCCATCACCAACCTTTAGGCCTCAATGTTAAATTTGCGCAAAGGAAGGTGTTCAGTGGATGTTTTAAAATGGACACTTTAAAGGATGATAATGGCAGATGTCCAAAAGCCATTCCTACATCTAAGCCTTCAAAAATGTCAAAGCTTTATTCTCAAACATTCTCCCAAAAGATGGCCGCCCTCGGTTGCTCCTTTCCAGCTCAACAGTGAGAGTTTGCAATGACAGCCTGTACTAGGAGTCTTCGTTAATGAATGAGTCAATATGACTCACTCCCATATAGAAAGCCATAAAAGTGAACCACACAACCCTTATGTAAGTGCTTATTGTAAATGCAATTCAGCGGCACGGTCACACAGCAGCTACGCTTCTGAATTAATCCACTTTTTGTTCCTGTTGGCCACACCACACATTTGACTTTCCATAACCTGGATCTATTCCCGCTGAGCTGAGCACTCAGCATCTAAGGGGCTATTGAAATTAAATTACCGTAGATTTAAATTATAAGTTGTTCAAAATAATTTGGTAGTAGCTTATTGCAAATTTCAGACATGACAGACCTTGGTATTAACTTCTTAATGAAATTACCTCAAAAAGCAATCACTACATATCCTCAGTTGAGAGGAGAAAGGACTTTGAATATATTAAATATTCAATATACCGAGAGCCAACAATTCTCAAACACCAAAGGATGACATGAAGCCTGCTGACACAAACCCAACTGTCTTTCTGCCTTTCAGTTTGCAAACCCTGAAGCAACGTGCTAAGTTGGTCACTCCGCAGCCTTCAGTCACACTGAGAGACACTGAGGCATGACAGCCTGACTAAACAGATGAGTGGGGAGGCAAAGGGAGTCAGGAAGAGAATTAGAAGTGGTGGTGGGGGGGGAGAGAGAGAGAGACACAGTCATCTGCAGTCACATCAGATCACAGTAACAGAGGTATTTCTAAGACAATAGACACGGAGTCCGACTGCTTTTAGCCAGACTGGACTCTCTCATCTGCAGCTGAGTAAAGAGACAGATCACTTTTTGAAAACACTTTGATGCAACATTGTACGACAGATTGTATACTATAACTTTTAGTGTGTCATGAAATTAAATTCAACATCAGTCGTGTTTTCTTCGCAGGCTGAAATTCCACTCCTTTGGGTAGACAATCAGCACATGCATCATAACACACTAACCAGACGACACTGAACTGCGGTGGCCTTCGAGCCTTCATACGGACTGAGTGTCTCCAGTAACCAGGTCACTAGAATAGGAGCTGTGAGCCATGAGAGTCCCCACAAACCCACAGAGAGAAACTGCAGCCTAAATGTGAAGCCACCGTGACTGCAACTTTACTGTTGACATTTGAGAAGGCAGACTTTTACACTTTTGTTAGGGGGGATGTGCATCTCAATTTTTTCTTTCTTTCTTTCTTTTGAAAACACCCTTAAAACTGTGGAAAAAAATAAATATCAGTAGTTGAAACAAAAAGCCAAACTCTGTGAATCTAACAAGATAGTGGGGAAACAAAAAAGAGGACACTGACAACCCTTATCTAAATACACATAAACAGATACGGACCAACACCTGACTATAGGAGCTTTAATTTTTCGCTTTTTCTCATACAGGGTTGGGATGTTGAACCAACTTCCAGTGTCTAAAGAGGAGGAATGCTAAATGTATACCAATGCCAGTGGATTTGACATCAGGAAAGACACAAAGACATACCAGTCCTCTGTGTAAACACATGAAGTAGGGGCTGACCCCGAGTAGAGAACACCAACCTGCTTTTAGTCTTTGTCTCTATATCTGTCAATTTGATAACTTTATTGGCCATCTGAACTGTCTCTTGTTCCCATATCTCTCTTTCTGTCTCCCTCCTTGACAAACCCCCATCAAGCAACCGGTCTGCCATTAACAAAGCTCATTGTAAGGTGAGAAAATGGTCTTATGTCTTCAGGGGCAAAGCCTTGACTGGACTTTTTGATCAAAAAGGAAAACAAAGGGGTAGCACTGCATTGCTTATCCATTTTGATGGATGGGCCACTATTCATGCATGTTTCATATCTTTTTACTAAGTGAAGTATTATTTACTAAAGCACATTAGTGCCACAGACAATAGTTGGATAATGTTACACTTTCCTTACCTTGGAAAGTAAGGAGATACATTATTTGAGGGATGGGAATAAAACACTCACTTTCGAGCTAAATAGAAGCTACGCAGGGTGGGATACAATACAACACTTGACACTGGGAAATGCAGAGGTGAGGTGTGGAGTTTATTTTAAAGGCAAAAAAGACTTCTAACCTCTAGTGAAGATGAGGTAATAGCTAACTTGCATTACTGGTGTGGTTTTATTTCCAGGGAAATGTTGATCAGTAAGCAGTGTAACTGTTGCTCAAAAGCACTTAAGTCTCGTTTCCTTGTCAGGAATGAAAGTTAGCATCATTATTCAACTGATGATTTAATCGGAAGCCGTCAGCTACAAGTTATTGTAAAATAAGCTTTGACTAACACCACTTCTTTGCAGTAAAAAGGACAGAACTGGCAGCCTCTTTGTGTCCTATAGCCCCCAAACCGGATCACACACAGCCATCTAATCACAACAAACTATCTCAGCATCTTTTTGCGCACATACACACAGAGGGCTTTCCCTGTTTGGGGACAGTTTTTCTAGCACCATCCACAGAATCCCCCAGCGCCTGCTTTTCTCTGAGGCTTTGTGAAGTGCTGATGGTCAGCACGCCGCCCCCTCCCTCATCCGCACTTCTACAACCACCCCATGGGGGCCATTGTCCTTCATGTTGTTTACCACTGGCATAACGCTGAAACGGCAGCAGGGGTGTTCTAGGGCACAAGGTGATGCCTCCGGGAATAAAAAATATATGCCCACAATTCAAACGGGTTCTTTATTGCCTCAGAAAGTGTGCAGTAATGACAGAAAAGAAAATGCACAAATACATGTTGGGAAATTTAGCTTAACCAATTTTCAGACCAGTTCTGCTGTGTCCAAAAGCAAGATTCTTTACAAAAAAGGGGCAGTGTCCTCTGCAGAGGTGAATGCAGTATTCTTCATTTGCATATAGTTTTAAAACGTGGGGTTTTGTATGAGCATGGTGTTGGAAGTACAGTCTCAAAAGACAAATGTACATCAACATTTGGCCAATTTGACATCAAGCCAAGTTCTTAACCAATACCACATACAATATACAATAAAAGAGAAGGTAAAGCTTGTGCCTACTGCTCAAGGAGGCATCTGACAGGATACTGCAGGAACACACCTATCTTGGAGAGAACGCACGCACTTAGAAGAAAAATTGAAAGTGAAACATATAATTATCTATCTAATGTTATTCATGTAATTAAATGGTTTAACAGTGAAATGTAGAACTACACTACAGACCAGAGTCTCTGGTAATAGTGACAACCAAAGGTTAAGATTCAAAGATCTGCTAAGCCCTCCTCCCATAACCAACTTGTTGCAGTAGGTTCCAGTGGATCTCCCAGCACTTTTAAACCCCTGATATGCATAGCCTAAGAGAAGTGTATTAGTCTTTCCTGTTCCCCTGTTTCATTTTTCTTATTTAGGGAATGTGAGCGGCCCTGCCCTTCCATGAACTGAGTCTTAACAGCTTTGCTCCAGGCAGATTCAGGTAACAGAGTGATCCTCCCTGAAAAGTGGGAGGGGAAGGACATCTCAGAAGGTGTAACACCTCCCATTTTATAATGGACTGATGACAAAATGCTTACAAAAATAATGCTCACTCTAAAGTGTTCTTTAAGTGTGTTTTCTAAAGTGAAAATAAAAATAAAGGATTTTGTACATGCACAGTATGTATTTAAAATACAAGCAATGAACATTCAAAAATATATTGAAATTACTGTAAATTGTGATTTTGTTAAACCAAGGTGCAGTGTTAAACGCTAGACTCAACCATGTGTAACTCGTAAAAAGCCATTACTGACAGCTGCCATTTACAATTTGCTTCATCTGACATCCAATTACAGCTCTGTGATGTTTGGACAATTGCACACATTTTGCCAGGCGTATGGACTGGTTTGTTGGCTGCCCGGGGCTTGGTTGGGTGTTGGGTGTGTGCCCGTGTGCGCAGTGTGTTTGTGACCAAGTGTGCAGTGTGTGTTTGTGTACTGCCCTCTAAGGTCATCTTATCAAAAGCCGTGGGCTCAGCCAGAATAGAGGGTCACGCTGGCTATATTTGTGTGTGGGGAGTTTTATGTGTGTGTATCTGCGCTTGTGCTTGCGTGTATTTATGGACAATATTGTAGGTATGACATTAAAACTACAAACTGAATCTTGTGACCGATCATTTTCTAGCCAATAAAGTGATACATTCTAGTGGAAACAGAGGTTTGGGTGTAAATGTTTTTTATAAATATGTGTAAACCGGTTGTAGAAAATATCTGCACAATAATTACCTTTATATGAAATTCCTTTAAAATTGTAATTTCAATCAGTGTATTTCTCTCTCCCATTTGCCAGTCATAACCTTCCTTTTCAAAAAAATCTAGTATTATAGCGATCCAGTACATTAAGTTGTAAAATTGTCTGCAAAATCCCTGTTATAAAGTTTGAAGTATGTGTCAGGTTTTAATTCCTCATACCTAGTAATGTGAACGGCAACAGCAACACACAATTATCTAAAAACTGATTGTCTTAAAAAAACAGTATGTTTCAGATAATATTCAGCAGTGGTGTATGATTTACAAAATAAACTTGTAGCCGATGAGCTACACCATGCAAAATAGAACCTAAAATCAATAGTTTGTCTCATTTTAATACAGTGTGACAATGTGAACGTATCCAGCTGAGGTTGTAAACCAGCCAAGTCTCATTGCTATTCCTGGGTGCTACTGCTAGGTGAAAGGTATTGACCAGCAGATGGATGCACGTGGCCTTGGTACGTGACTCTGGGTTTTGCTGTGATGCGGGTTACAGTGTGTGTGTGCGCATTTGTATGTAGTGTCTGTGTGTCCTTCAGGTCAAGATTGTTATACCTTTTATGGCTGGTGTTCCTACTGTATACATCTTTTCCATTTTACTAGGTCGATCAAGGTCTGAAGACCTTGCTTGTTGCAGCTTCATCACACCCTTCAAAAGCGCAGTACGGGACATTCGGCGTACTGATAATGTATCTATTCTTAGGACTAAAAATGCAAAGGTTTTCCCCATAGAGTGTCAAAATTGGTAATGTTGTGTTGTCTGCGGTGCATGAAAGTACACAGTAAATTGTATGGTGGTGGTGAAAAGGCAACAATAAGGATAGATATAGAAACATTAAGGATAAAATAAGAGCGATATAGTGTATGGGGGGATTGAAGTAGATTAGGCTGAAATGTTATAGGACAGAAAAGTACATGATGGGATGGGAACGGGGCAGGAGGTGAGAAGGGGGAGGGGACTGATTGACACGTGATGGCAAAGCAACAAGCTGGCATGCCCATTTTTCTCCTCATCCACCCATCTGTTCGTCAGGATTACTCATATAGAGAGAGGGGTGGAGGAGGTGAGAGGAAGCTGTAGGAGGGCAAAGACTGGGTTAGGAGAGGGGATCCATCACCACAACCTACAATAACTGAATTCAAACCACCTTTCCATGACATATTTTCAGTAAACAAAATTTTGTGACTCACTGTTAAAATTATGGATCAGTGTAATATAGTAGAGTGCTCTCATGGGGCTATTCAGGTAGCAGTGATAGTAATGAGAAGAGGTGGAAACATTGTAGTGGTATGTTATGTAACACTGTGCAGCAGTGCCTGCTCTACTTACTAAGACAAGGCTCCCTACTGACAAATATTAAGCTATATTTTACATTTTACTTTTCTGAGTTTTCTTTTAAACAAACAAAAACTTCAAATTCAGTGTGCGTTATTTGTATCCATAAGGCCTAACAAATGAGTGTTTCCTTATACAACATTTGCAAAGCCAATAATGTTTAAACCGCAGGAATTTTTTGGGGAAATAATAGGATAAAATAAATAGAAATTAACAATTTGGAAAAATGTGCTGTTTTATTTCATGCATTATGCCTGCCTGTGTGAAATAGCATCTGTGTTGTGTCATGTGTCAGCAGGTGAGCAGAAGGTGACGCCAGGACATGTGGCTCCTATTTTTTTCAGTCGTGTTCAAAGTCCTCGTCCAAATACATTCTGGGTATTCATATTGTCATGTCACCTTTCTGGGTGTGGACATTTTGTTATTTTCAGTGTGGTTGTTGTTGTTTTTAATTGACGCTTAAGGCTTTTTGTATGTTTACATTTCACTGTATTCCAAAAAGAATGCATAGCTTTTAGTAGCACATTGGCTGAATTAGAGATTGATCTTTAACTCTTTCAATAACAAAACAGTCTTTTAAACATGAGCCCAAACTGACACCACATCTACTCACTAACATTCTTTCACTTCCCTTATGAGGGGTAATTTCTGCAGCTGTGTAATTGTACTTATTTTGTTTTTATCATCTTCAAGGCAAAACAAGCCTAAAACCTTAAAAAAAAAAACTCACAGCCACAGGGACGGTGCACCAGCATTAAGCTACTGTACTTTGCTGGGTAAATATCTGTAGATACCAAGAGCGCACAGCAAATTGTATGGATCAGTCAATGCCAGCTGTAAGACAAGCCTTAACACTTTCCATCAATGCTGACCTTTCATATTTGAAGTACAGTCATGGTTTAAAAAAATAAAATGCCTTTCCACTGCATTTCCAAACATGAATATGTTTGTAGTGCTGTCAGTGACAGCCACATAAATGTACATCCATTTAGTGCATATATGAATCCAAGCCACAGTACAGCAATCCCCTCAGGGTGACAGTAAACACAGGACACAGCAGCCCATATCACTGGGACACATGCCCACAGCCAGACAGCTCATTAGCAAAAATTGTAATCAAAAACTAGAACAGGAGGTTTGGGTGTTCAGGAGAGACGCTGATTCACACATCCAGTAACATCAGTGTGAAGCCTACACAGCATGTAGGAGCAGAAAATAACGTCACAAAACACCAAGGGTTAACAAGAGCCAAATAACAGATACAATAGGAAAGCAGAGAAAATACATTCATTTGCAATATCTGACGTACCTCTGAGGATTAAATCTCAGCCACCGTCTGTCTTCAGGAAGTGGTTTAAATCTGTGACAATGAGAAGGACATCACCCATTAATGGGGCTTTTTTTAACTCAAAATTAGGCTTTTGAACTAACCTGTTCTTAAACAGTGTACATTCATGACACCACACGGTATAATCTTATTCCGCATACAATCATAAAAACTGTGCTGACTATTATTGCCGGTGATATTGGGCAGACTGGTTGCAAAGGTGCAGCTTTTAAAACTCTTCTTAGAAAACTGAAGTCCCTGGTTGACAAAAGAACTATCTACTGAACGCAGCCAAATATAATTGAGACAAAGGGACATATTTGGTTCTCAAAGCTAACAGACTTGAATCCATTCATCAATACAAGGCCAGTGTCACACACACAGCACAACATGAATACATGGGCACATCCTCCTCGCTCTCCGGGGAATACCCAGTAAATTAATGTGTCTTGCTGAACACAAGGACCTTCAATCAATAACCAAAATGTCTCCAGCCAGTTTTATTACTTTTACCTCCATACACACAAATGACACAGTGCCCCCCCCCCCACACACACACACACACACAAACAGGCTTCCCTTCGTGACCATGAATGCATTATCATAATCTCAGGAGGGACTCTCCATTCATCTCACATTAGCAAAACAAATGTGACAGACAAAGAACACCGGGCAATTTAGACGTGTAGCCATTAAAACTGTAGTTAGCTCAAGAGAAGAAAGACTAATTATGTGAGTAGCCATTAATACGTCTAGGTCGAACCGTTTGAACTCATTGGGTATCGTGAAGGATGAGGAAGGACTGTTTGAACTCCCCGTGATGACTTGGGTGAGTAGCTCTTGTCACTGAGTAAGAGAGAGATTGGAGGAACGCCAGCAACCCAAACCAACCCCAAGCCATGACCCATTACCATGGAAACAGATGGATGGAGAAAGAGAGAGGCACACAGGAAAAAAAGGATTATTTGTTAATGGCTAACATCATTACGTTTACATGAAAGTGTAAATGTACCACATTGAACTGAATGAATTTACTAACCAGGACTGAACTGAATCAAAAATTGAACTGAGTCAACTGAGACCAGAGAGGGCAGAGATAAAGAGGGGGGGAGATGTTAACGAACAGAGACAGGGATGCACCGAGACATCAGAAGACCCCGGCAGGAGAGGCAGAGCGAGGAGGATTGAAGAGAAAAGAGAGAGATAGAGAGAGAGCACATGAAAAAATTGAAGGGCAAGTGGGAATCAGAAACATACATTATTAATGTTCAACTCTAAAAGCGCTTCATCATTAGAGCGCAGGAGAGAGGGGTGGAGAGAGATACTACGTAGGGAAGAAATAGAGAGCGCTGTGAGGTGGCAGAAAAGAAAAACTAGCAAGCCTGACCCCAAGCTCCAACACATTGCCATGGAGATGAAAAGAGAGACAGACCATATGAAAACAAATTTATCATTATTTCAACTTTTTAGGAAATATGCTTGTTCACTTTCTTGCAGTTAGATAGTAAGATTCATATTTCTCTACAAGATACAGGTCACCAATGAACACATTCTATCTGTACAAAAACCAAAGTGTGAAGACGAGAATGTGCTGTTTTATGGCCGTTATGTACTAAGATTATTTCTAGGCCAGGAGCAGTGACCTTGAAGGGTCTCGGCTGGTTGCCTAGCAAACTTACAACAAGACTCCAGGAAGTACAACCACAAATTGTTGTCTTTACACTTAGATTTTTGTAACGTGTTAATTGGTGTGCTGTGGATTTTCTTTCCATCAGACAGAGCCAGGCTAGGTGTTTCTCCTTTTATTCAGTTTTCAAGCTAAGCTAAGCTAACTGGCTGTGAATATTTAACAGACAGACATGAGAGTGGGATCAAATCCTTTCATCTAAGTGGGCAAAAAAGCAAATGAGTGTATTTGGAAAGAGCAACATGACAGGCGTTTTAAAGTGAGCCTTCAGAAAAATGAATCAACAGAAAATAGATATAATTGGTTCCCTATATCTTCAGTAAGGAACTAAAATATCTCTATGACAACAGTGTGAATGAGAAATTAAAGCTCTGTGACTATTTAAACGTTCCCTGGTGATAAAGGCCAGGGTTTCTTTGAATGTCCTTAAAGACAACTTCAGTGAGGTCGCTATGTCTGATTATCAGAATCAGAAATCAGAATCAGAAATACTTTATTGATCCCCGAAGGGAAACTCTGTGTTACCGTTGCTCAGATATTAGAAATATAAGAAATAAAGAAATATATGGAGTGTGGATATTTACAGTTAAAGGAATATTATGATACAGTATTTACATAAATAACATAATTAAGGTGTTGCAATGGTGTTACTGAAGCTGTATGTCTCAAATTCCAGTGCAAAACCTCTCAGATCTACTATCTATCCCCTGTTTCAATTAGCTGCCCAGGTTTATGGATCCACTGGGAACCAGTCCACTGCATGTGTACATGGTCCATGGGGTGGGAGGAGATTTTGCAGGCTGTGATAAAATAACTTACCCGAGGCGTGACTAGAAATGTGGCTGGGTGCATGTGTGTGTGTGTGTTTGTGCGTGCGTGCGTGCGTGCGTGCGTGCGTGCGTGCGTGCGTGCTGCTGTCTACTGTAGCATTTATGGTTTTATTGCTATTATTGTTGAGACAAATTGCTTTTGTTTTCCTTTTGGAAATTCTTTATTGATTTTTTTTTACATACTCAAGGTCCAGATAAAAAGTACACACAACACTTTACAAGAGGGGTACAAACCAAACACAAACATAAATACATATAGACAAACTGACTACCAAAAATATCACAAAAGAAAGGCCCAATAATTAAAACAGGTACAGGTGCGTGTTCCAGCGATTCCAGAGTTTTGACAAATATCCAATATCACTAAGTGCAGAATTGGTTATAGCATTTATAATTGTATTATTTGACTCGGTTAATCGGCATGTGAATCTGTACATAAGATTCCTCAGCACAGCATGGAAGGTGGGAACATTACACGTCACACACAAATGGCTAGCACTAGTCAATTCTGGACGCTTTATCAAAATTCTAAATGCATCATTACATGCCACCTTTATCTTGTTTATCTTTGCTTTACTGTAGCTGCA
>NC_045755.1:8394991-8395115 GCF_008692095.1 Etheostoma spectabile | reverse complement strand
GCTGTATAAAGTGGAGTACAGTATGCTCTGAAAAGAGATATTTAACTTCTTCCGAACACATGAAATTTGCGTGCCAGAGTATTTGCTTGTCCATATAATTTACAGCACTGCCGCTGTATATTAT
>NC_045755.1:8394522-8394972 GCF_008692095.1 Etheostoma spectabile | reverse complement strand
AATCGTCCCTGATAATGTGGCCCAAGTATTTTACTTTAGTAACTACGTTAAGCTCTTGGCCTGACAAGTAAAAAGAGGGAAAGCATAGCTTCCTGTCCTCCTTAGTTCTGACAATCAGTACAACACTCTTTTAGCATTAAATTTGATGTCATACTGTAGCCCATAGTTTGAGCAGACTCTAAGCACAATATGGAGACATAACAATTGAATCATCTGCATACATCACATGATTAATACAGCTATCCCCCATCATACATCCAGTTTTACACACTTCTAAAGTCCTAGAAAGATCATCCATGTATGAATTAAAAATAACAGGTGACAATATTCCCCCTTGTCTAACCCCATTGGTCACTAGGAAAGGAGCCAACGTTGTCCTCCCCCATCTAGCTTGCATAGTTTGATAGGAGTACCAATAATTCAAGATACGTATCAGGTATGGGGGAACCC
>NC_045755.1:8394432-8394512 GCF_008692095.1 Etheostoma spectabile | reverse complement strand
CTTGTAATTTTCTAAATAATTTACTGTGATTAACACGGTCAAAAGCTTTGGATGCATCAAGGAAACATAAAAATATTGTT
>NC_045755.1:8393145-8394422 GCF_008692095.1 Etheostoma spectabile | reverse complement strand
CATGTCTTTTATACTTGGTAACAAGTTATTTCAGTGCATACAGTATATACACACATCTGTGCTATGTTTCTTTTTAAAACCAAATTGATTGTACAGTTGAAACCTTGTAATTCTAAAAAGTAGGTGTAAGCAGCCATCTGAATGGATCAGTCCTTTTTTCTGTGCCCACTCTCTCCCACCAGTCTGGGAGGAAAACTGTGTAAAATCATCTGTATTGCTTTAAGACCAGTGCCTAGGCTGCCATTAATGAACTTTCTCCCTCTTGAGAAGATGTTCCAGACACCAGTTGCCCTGGAGCTGGCCTGTGCAAACAACAGAAAACACAAAGGCATCACATTTGCTTATTTAAACAAATACAGGGTATCAGCAGCACTCCAACAAAGGGAAGAGGTTAAAGGCATTTGCCTTTCAGTTTCAAGGTAAGAAAAAAGGTTTGTCACATTGCCAAGCAACGTGATCTAAAGTACATTAATGCTTGTGAGACATGTAGCCACAGTGACTTGGCAGTCAGCTATGGAAGCAGTAGCACCTGGGCAGCAATGACTTTGTCTGGAGCCTGAACGTTGTCTGTTAATCAAGTATCAGACATACCATCTGTGTTTTTGATACTTGATGATATTTTGGTGTAGGCCTTGGGGTTAGTTATTAATCTCCCTGTGAGTATGTGTGTGTTCTGTGCCCATGCACATCTGTTTTCATGTACCTACAGTCACAGAATAAGACAAATGACCTAATTAATATGGTTGGGTTTAGTGCACCATTTTATTGGGTTGTATACAGACAATGTTACACACTGCCATTTACAAAATCCCCTGGCACATGGATATTAAAACTGTAACTTGTGATGTGGTCGCTTCACATTGGTGGTACAAAGCTTTATTGGGACATACAGTTGCATTGAAAATTAATATTATGCAAATGCATTATATGTCTCAGGGGTGGCGTATATATGGTAAAATAAAGGGGACCCAGAATAGACCCATGAGGCACCCCACAAAAGACAGAAACACAGTTTACAATATAGAGTGTTTACACAAATGGCAAACATGTAAAAAAAATGTCAAAAAATGTCATAAAAATGACAAAATTGCATGATCTTTCTAGAGGTAAGGCTAAATTGAAAAATGCCACAAGCCTGTGTCAGGATGGCCTTTACAGCTGCTTCAGAAGTCTCCACAGAGGAGTTCAAACCCACACATTCCCTTGTAATGTTTGTATGTGTGTGTGTGTTGAACACAGACTGAGATGAGGGGGGTTGGTTACCATGGCTATTCAAA
>NC_045755.1:8369542-8393135 GCF_008692095.1 Etheostoma spectabile | reverse complement strand
ATTTTAACAGTCTGTGAGCATCCTTCGGATGACAGACAACACACACAGTTCAGTCCCACACAAAAAGAGCAGTCAAAGGGAGCTGGGTTTAATCAGAGAGATTTACTGCCGCCTGAAAGTTTTTTTTTTCTTTCCTCCAGAGGTTAAGGGGACAATTCTCCCTTCCCCACTGTTCCCACTCGACACCACACAATGCATGCAATGAAGTCATCTAATTGTCACTCATACACACAGAGATGGTAAGAGCAAGAAAGATAAATCAAGAAGGAACAGTAGGACGTAGCATTCCCCTGCTGTTGATCCTGCTAACCTTTCTGCAGCTAAAGGGGAGCATATTACAAAAGTTACCAGGTATGAGCTCTCTGGGGATTGCATGCAATCATCAGTCATTATACAGCCCCGACAGATAAGGACTGTATTAAAGCGAAAGTGAAGCGGGACAAGAAAAAGGAGAATGACAGGGATGAACAGAAGAGTTGGAAGTCTGTAGCAACAGACAAAAAAACTGAATAAAACATGATTTGTAAGCTGATTGAAAAAGACGGGCAGTTTGGCAACCATCAAGGCAGATGAAAAACCTTGCTGTATGTTGGTCGACTCCATTAAATCCGTCACAGTGAGAGAGAGGCCTGGCGTAGAGTTTAATTTTTAATCTAATCTGAGTGAGTATTTTAGAGTTACAGTCTTTTTAGTACATAATTCCTTGCTGATGTGTTGCTGATACTAAGCAAACTAAGAAACACTTTCCCAAAGCATAATGTGGCAGAAATTGCAATGCAGCCTTTTAGGTGGCCATGTACTGCCATAATTGCAGAAGCTTGACAAGAACAGCCCAGGGTTTAAAAAGCTAATGAAAACAGTACAACTAATGCTAATTCAGCCATCAAATGAAACGCAGTAGTAGTATGTGGCCTTGTGGCCATTGTGCAGCATGGAAAACTCAACAGGCAGAGATAGAGACACACAAATGTGAGAAACTAACGTTAAGACAAATTGGATAAGACTAAGGCCAGGTCCACACGTACTGTACCAAAACAATCTTTTTTTTTTTGCGTCTTCCCTGGCATCGTTTCAAGAATATTTGCATCCAAACGGATCCATTTGTAAATTACTCAACAAGCTACTTCATATCCTAGGCCTATAGGTGCCGTTGTTTCTGCTACAGAAATTCACCAACCAAACGGAGAAGAAGAGGCGTAGAATGCGCATAAAACTTACATGCTACAGACAGTTTATTTTGCCGTAGTAACCCTAATAGGTTCTCCCGCAGGAACAGAAACATGTAGTCCGCCATTGTTATGATACGTCGTCGCGGGGTGTGGCGATGACATCATCGATACGCAAGTATGCAAACGTGCTGTATTTATAAATGTGCTGTATTTATATAGCGCTTTTCCAGTCTTAACAACTGCTCAAAGCGCTTTTACATCATACAGGAAACATTCACCAGTCACACACATTCATACACTGTGGCCGGGGCTGCCGTACCAGGTGCCACCTGCTCATCAGATACACACTCACACACATTCACACTCCGATGCGCAGCACCGGGGGCAACTCGGGGTTCAGTGTTTTGCCCAAGGACACTTCGACAATGACTGCAGGGGCGGGGATTGAACCACCAACCTTCTGATTGGCAGGCAACCGCTCTACCACTGAGCCACAGCCGCCCCACAGTGGCTTTGCCGTCCAAACAAATACACAAGGGTGGTGTTTTCAAATTCTTTCACCCTGGGAACAGGTTTAAAAAAAAGTGCATTTTCAGCCAGTGCATTTACAGGATTTGTTTGAACAATCTGCCAAAACCATGCAAAACGTGTGTTTACACCAAAAAGTGTTTCTGTGTGGATGGCCCCTCAGACTACGTTCAGACTGCAGGCAAAAGTGGCCCAAATCAGATTTTTTGGGGGGTCAAGTGACCAGGTCAGACTTCTTCAGAAGTAGTGTGAACACTCAAATCTTGCCCAGATCTGATTTTTTCAAACCACATTTAGACTACTTCCATATGTGGTCCTGAATAAGACCCAGGTCTGATTTTTTTCAATGCAGCCTCAGTGTGAACAACCAAGGTGGATTTGATTTGACTTTTACGTCAATCTACACCGACATTCGTCACAATTATGTACCGGCGGGAGTTAGCCCTAGACACAGACAGTAAAATTTAAAACTTGACTAGGCCTACAATATTGATAACAGTGATGGAGCAAGTGAGAGTCTTAGAGTGAGGTGTTAGACTTAATTAGTGTATGGGGAGATACTTCAATCAAAACAATAAGGATCATACCGTAACCGCTCAGTTTTTGACAAAGAACGGGGACACAGGAGAACAACATTTTGAAATAAAAGCTCAAATGCTTTCTTTTTCAATAGCCCCCCTAACTTAAGTGCAACAGTGTGCTGTGTCTGATGTCATTGTTATTGTTCTTTTGCGCATGTGGGTTAGTTTGAAACTGCATACAGTTCACACTGGAATATGATATGGGCCACATTTTAAAAGGTAATGTGAACAGCCACAAGTAAAATCCGATCTGAGCAAAAAATCCAAATTAAGTATATAGACTTGCGGTGTGAGCATAGCCTTAGTTGTTGTTGTACTTATTTATCAATTAAATCAAGAGTATTTCCTTTCAAGATAAACAAATATTGCTAAAGAAACCAGTTCTGGCAGGCTGTAACTAGCATCACTATGGAGAGAGTCAAGCAGAATAACACCCAGTGTGCTCAACCGAGCAAATCTTGGCCATCAGTGACATGACATGTCATAAACACATTGGAAAAATGCCCAAGCACCCTAGAGACCATCTTCTCTAAAGGAACAACACAAACGGGAGGCAAGAGAAAGACAAAGATGGAGACAGATGTAGAGTGAAAATGATTGGAGGGCAATGAGAAATGGAAACATGGAAATGAGAGTGTAAGGAACAAAGGGGGTGTTGACAAGGGTGGGCAAACAGTGGAGGATATAGACCTATAGGATGCCTAGGAGACGTCTAATATTGACTGCATATCTTCTGCCTAAAGCAGAGAAAGGCAGGAGAAGAGGAACAGAGGATTTAGGCCTCCTGATATTAGTAACAGCATTGGAGAGGGATTTCTCTATGTGATCTCATTAATGTAGGACTCCTCACAAAAACCTTGTTCTCAGGCTTAAAACTGTGATGAGGAAGCGACAAGCTCACACAAAGGCTGCTCAGACACCACCAGCTTACTGTGACGTGTAGATGTTACACTTGCTGCATTCTGTTTGTCATTGAAGCTGTAACCAAGTGAGATTACTGTAAATGGGATATTACTACTTTTTTTAATGGTTAAACAAAGCCACCGCATGGAGAATTACGCCAGATCGCAGCTTTATCATACTGAGAAAAGAGGACACACGTTCCTCAATCTTCTGCTAGTCTCACACCACACAAACAAAGCACCTCGCAGTTGTGCATTTAGTATATCCTGCAGCAACCGTGCGACACAAGACTTTTTTGAAGGAAGATCCAAACTGGAGATGAGCGGTGGCAGTTGATGACATTACTGGATTAGCTATTTTTAGAAAATATGGTGTTTTATCTTGCATTTCATTTTCAAGTATGCCTCCCTCAAGATTTCTGTGTGTATGTAAATGTGGGTAAGGATCAGGCTACGCATGTCCTGCTGACAGTACTTAAATCATGATATTTCAGTCCCAACTCCAGATTTTTGCAATCATGACCATTACACCTTCACACAGATTATACCAAGGTGAATCCTAGCCATTTGTGATTACGGGCCTGATTCTTCCACGTCCACAGCCCCAGAGCCTTTTTTGAAGTGTCTATTTTGTAGGGGATAGGTTTGGAATAGTTGCAATGATCGTTATGGGCACAACATAACTGAGAACAGTGGAAAAACTAATGTGTAGGGTGTGTGCATGATTAGAGTGAGATGTGATCATTTGTGTTTCTGTGCATGTGCAGGGCTAACACACAGTGACTAATTACACTCCACTCAGCAGTTCCACTAGATTCAATGTGAAAGCTCTAAAACACACACTGCACTAGACCGGTTAGACTTGACATTAACAGTCCACTTCTGAAAAAGGACTTAGAGATAGGAGCAGACAAACCAGAGCGCTATCTAAACAACAGCATTAAACAGGGGTAGCCAGGGCTCTCATGTTCGCTGAATGAATGTGCTTGTGTGGGTTTTTTTCACATATACAAGTGCTGTATGTGTATATGGCCCCTTGCGGTCAAATAAACACTCAGCAGTCCATTGTGTATCTTTCGCCTCCGTAGCTCTCGACTTTGTTAATTGAGAGCTACGGAGCCTGAATTTTGTGTGCTTACAAAAGCAGTCACAGAAGCAACAGAAGCCACATGCAAATGTTTCAGAGGCCACCCTGAAATATGTGATAGCCATGATTCACGACCTCACTTGGGCAGCAAAAGTGCCAGAGCTTGGTCCCACTTATTTGGATGCGGTCATGGTTCAGTAATGCAGTGATGTTGTTGCTTCCTTGCTGCGGTGTGCAGGATCCCCATAGCATGAATTGGACAAACGTGCATTGACATATTGCAATTCATACACATGGATTCACACAAGACATAAACATGAATCCATGCTACTATATTTGCTTACCACCTTTGCTCTGCTTCCTCTTAAACAAATTTACAATGACACACACTGACCAGCAGTCAATCCAGTGAACAAAACAGACCATAGACTCAGCCACGCCAGTTTGTGGATCAAAAAGTCCCAGATTTACAATATGCTAATATCACACTCTTGCTATTAAAAACCCTTATGGATAAAAATGTCTGACAATGAAAATCCATTGAGGAAACACTCACTGTGTGTCCCAATAACCTCGTTATTTGACACCAATCTTAACTGAGGACTGCTTCTATCTGTCCTTTGACACCCTTATGTGGCTTTTGGAGCAGAAGA
The DNA here is from genome assembly GCF_008692095.1 of Etheostoma spectabile. Taxonomy (NCBI): domain Eukaryota; kingdom Metazoa; phylum Chordata; class Actinopteri; order Perciformes; family Percidae; genus Etheostoma; species Etheostoma spectabile. Next base: position 8,388,215 of record NC_045755.1, on the reverse strand, counting down.
AATCAATACTTCTGGAGATGGTTACTTTCACACCTGCCAATCTCTGACAATTCCTCAAATAACTATAATCATCTTTGAAAACACCTCTTCCTTTCTTCATCTCTGAAGAATACGCTCAAGAACATCCGGCATCTTAGATTAGTTAAATCACACCACCTAAAGTATATAACAAGCCTGAAAACAAGATCACCAAAACATGTTTGATTTAAAATAGGTTGAAATGAATTAAACCTCTAATAAAGTATGTTTTAAAGTAGCGTTCAATGCAGAAACCATGTTGATTAGTGTAGGGGAAAGTGTAGAGGTAGAGATCTGTATTGTAAAGCGTATTGGCTCAGTAATGGACCAACCAAAGTAGCAGACCCAAGCAGCTTGCTATCACTCAATCTCTCATTGCACACAAACACACAGGCAAACACTATTTACTGCTGCCCACAGGGCTGTACAGCCTTGTTAGCCAGTGGTGCTAATCTTGTGGTGGGCCAGACAGCACGGACCCAGCTGTGAAAGAGTGGCTATCTCTATACAAAGACCCCAGTCAGCACTTTGGTACTCTAAAAACAGATGCTGCCTGAGCTGATGAGTGTCCCTCCCAGCAAAGCAGCCAATTCATAATGGGACGGTCCACAACTTGGGTGAAAATTCATCCTCTATTATGTTTACTAGCCTTGTTTGAAAGGTATTTACATTATGACACCGATAGAACTGATCATTGTTCATTTAAGTAAATCTTTATTGTCCCACTTGGTGCATTGTGTTTGCCCTTCATACAATTGTGCTTTGCCAAAGATGACGTGGAGGAGAAATCAGACTCATCAAAAAGATGCCTCTTGTGTATTCAAGGATGACGGGAACATTAGGGCTGCATGACATAAGGAAAATATGCAATATGCAAGAATGTTGAATATTGCAATAACGATATTACTAACGTTAAATAAACAGATATTAAAGTGAACCCAGTTCTGTTGCTTTCAGTATTCTGCTAAAATACAACAAATCGTTGAATTTAAAACAAACACAAGTAAATCATTTTATTATATATATATATATATATATATATATATATATATATATATATATATATATATATATATAACATTCTTTTATTGAAGAAATGTAACAGTGTATTGAATAAAAACAAATCACTAAAAAAACATTGACATTTTCATGTGTAATTTTCTATTGATAATTTCTTTCAACTAACACAAAAAAAAGTTTTGTGTCTATTGAGATATGTCGCAGCATTCTTGAGGTGTATATTGCGCCAGTTGGTATTGCGATAAAAAAAAATAAAAAACATATTGTGCAGCCCTATTGGCCATGAAAATCTTGTTTGGTTGTAGTGACAACTAAATCCCCTTCCTTTTGACTAGAGGAGGCTCCGTCTAACAAAATGCCCATCTGACTGCTGGGATTTTGGCTAACCAAGATAAACAGAGTAAACCCACTCCAACCCAAAGTTAATGAGCTTGTGAAAGATCAGCTGTCTCAGAAGAGGGATCTCTGCTTTGAGCTACACTGATGCCCTATGGGTCCCTGTGCCTAATCCAGGGATCAATAATCTTGTTGTCAATACAACCCTGTATGCTGACACTTGGCTTTGTGATACCTGCTACAAACTATTAATGAGTGTGTTCATGTGAATGCTCTGGTGCGGGTCCAGGGTGAGAAAAGCCAGGGTTTTGAGTAAATCCCAAATCACCAAAAACAGTTCACAGAGGATGGAACAACCACAATCAAATCCTAAACCTGATTTTGGGACCATACCTCTCCGCCGTTTCTCTGACAGAGGACAGTACATCCCCAATCATCCAAAAGTTGACCCCGCTACATGTAAGATTATGAGTGAAAGTGACAAGAGCAGCAGAGTCCTCAATAATTCATCACTCACTATAGTATTTTGTGGCCTGGCTTTGATACACCAAAGTAGTCACAGCGCTTCTAAGCAAGAAGAAAAGAGAAGTAGTTTTGCATATTTGAGATGATATCAATTATTCACCTATAGTCAACCATACAGTCTTCCTGGGTAGCTTATAGCACCAGAAGGTGAATAAAACTATATATATATATATGTATATATATATATATATATATATATATATAAATAATACATAATTTTATTTAAATACTAAACATATTTTATAATTCCGTAAAATATTACATAGCAGTTTAGTACTGATTTAAGTTGTTCTGGTGTGCTCAGGTGTTAATTGAATGTCTCAAAAAATACAATGAATATTTAAATTTGATAAGCTGGAACCAATAAAACTTTGAAATTTTTCAATGAATGCATTGTCACATTGTAGCCTGCCTAACTGTTTTTTTATTAAAATATTTCATGCTTTTTTGTTTAGTCCAATTTAAGGCAGACACACGTCAGTCAGGTTTTCCCTGAAATCATCATCATCATGATAAAGATTGATGTGTGAATAAATAATGAATTAGTAAGAAGTTAAAAGACAGTTGGGCCGCTACAGAATTCTTTAGAACTGCATCAAGGCTGTGCTACATTTAAAATTAAAATATACAACAAATGTAACTTCCCAGCTTGGGAGGTGAAAGGCATGTAACATAAAACCAGGGTTTTTTGGTACAAGGAAAGTGATTTATTGGTAGCAGAAAGTTTAAAGTGAGTTAACAGAATAAGGTACACAAACTACATGTGTGAAAGTTGTTATCAGTTAATGGATTTAAAGCCCGGCCCAGTCTCACAAGGACCACAATTTCTGCACACATAGTATTTAACATTAGACAAAGCAGAGCATAACTAATGACACGTTGGCGAGCGGTTCAAGTGTATTCACGGCCGCCTTGAGTGCCAATTTGACACACTAAATATATCAGCAGGTGCGCTTGATTGCTCCTTCCGAATTGGAGGGTGATGCTAAGTGCTGCTCCAATCAGTGCCCTTAGAGTATCAAACAGGAAGTGGGAAAGATCAGACCCAGCTGGACCATCCCCAACTGGAAACCACACATCCTACTTCACAGGCTTTATCAGTCAAGTACACGTGTGTGTAAAGATGGACTGATAAACTGATATATTATGAGACTCTGATATATTATGAGATTATGAGATATATTATATATATATATGAGAAAACAGTTAATTAAGTAAGTCACACATACACAAACAACCTTTTCATCGCTGACCAAGTGACAGTTAATGTGATCCAACAGTTGTGGGACACTGTGTTCTGGGTAGGGCTGGGCAATATATTGGTATCATATTGATATCATGATATGAGACATGATACCGTCTGAGATTTTGGAAATCGTTATATCCTAAATGGGTTAAGTGTTGTCTTTTCCTGGTTTTCCTGGTCTGTACGGACCAAAGTATGGTGGTGGACTGGTAGGTGGAGAGGTGCCAGTTCACCTCCTGGGCACTGCCAAGGTACTCTTGACTAAGGCACCGAACCCCCAACTGCTTGGGGTGCCTTTCCATGGGCAGCCCCCTTACTCTGACAACTCTCCATTAGTGCATATTTAGTGCACTATATATAGGTACTGAGCATGTGTGTGTAATTCAGGCCTGTGTGTAATGTGTGTAATAACAACAGAGTGTAAATTGTAATTTCCACTGGCAGATAAATAATAAAGTCTACATTATTATTGTTATTATTATATTATTATATTATAAAATATTATTATATTATTATATAAATCTCATTGTGAAGATATTTTGTTAAAGCACCAATTTTCAACCCTGTAATATCTCCACAATACTGACATTGAGGTATTAGGACAAGACTATCGCAATTTCTGCATTTCTGATTTTCTCCATATCACCCAGCCCTACTCCCTGGACACCTGACATGCTTGTGCGACCTGAGTGTGTACACGGAGGAAACCAGCGTGGGAAAAGTATTTAATACCCATTTTAGAAAAGTAGCTGCTCTTCCACTTATTAATGGGCCTTTTGTAGAGTGAATACAGTATGTGGCAGGTAATATATAGCCTTAATGGATGACTGCCTTGAATGAATAAATAACAAAGTGAAGGGGTTTCCTGTACTTTAGGACACACTGATACATTGCAGTCATCAATACCAGTGGTCTATGAGCCAGTTTTCTCTTTTTAATTTTCATCTGTATTTGTTGGCACAATTATGTGAGGGTTTAATATGTACAGCATATCAGCCTCAAGTTGAAAAAAGATTAAAAAAAACGTCAACAGCACACACACAGCCAATGGCTACATTCTCTAATAATTCCATAAAAGCGAGCAGAAAAGACAAAATGTGAAATTTGTTGCTTGCAGCCAGTGGGGTGGCAACTGAGCGCTGGGCAAAGGTTAAATGGGCTTTGTGAGTCATCAGGATCAGAGCGGAGAGGAGAGGAGAGGAGAGATTGAGTGGGTTGATGGTCAATAGCAGCTGTATATATAGTGGGAAAATGCTGGGAGGACACTGGGGGGGGGCTGGGCAAACAGGCGTATTGCAAAGCCGTGTGCAGCCCTGCCAGACATGGAAGTAATTACAATTTAAAGAATGTATATGCATTCAAATGTCATTTTTGATAAACATCATTTTCATGTTACAACAAGCTTGTGTCCATGGCATTTCCATTGTAGAAAAACGCACGTATCAAAAGGCTGTGACAAAGGTTGACAAGATAATGACTAATGTTCTTTCTTCCTGATAATGATAAGTGAATTTACATGTTAGAACTAAGAATCTAAGGCCCTACATAGCGTATATGTATATACGGAGCAGGTAGTGTGTCTGATTTCAATCTAGCTGTGAGATTATAATCACTGCGTATCTTTGCAGTCTGAGCAGGGACATCAGGGTTATCGCTTCCCCACAGAACTGACACAAGGAAAGCAGTGGTAGCAGATAATTTGGAAGAAAATTGCCTAGTCACAATATATTCCTCCTTTTGATCAGTAAAAGCCACAGAGTGTCAAAGAGAAAATCCCTGAAAGTTTGTTTCAAGCAAAGCTTATGTCTACATCTTCAAATGAAGTGTCTCATATCTCACATCCAACTGCTATAAGCTAAAGTGCTACAACGGTAGGTGTGGGTGCATTACGTCGGGGTGCAAAAAGCCAAGGTGACTGAAGCAGCCTGGCTCTGGTAGGACAATGCAGAGTATCTGGCAGCCCTAAAAACAGCCAGCTCAGCAGGTTTAGGGGTGAAAGAGATATACAGAGAGGACTGGCAGGGTGGGGCAATATCACTGATGTGAAACGCCATTGACTTTTTTGGGCCAGCATCCAGAAGCATCCAATGATGCTGAGCAAGAATAAACAGGAAATGACTTATTCTAACAGTAAGTCATAGCACCCGAAGCCTGGACTGCATCCTGGTCTGTTGACATGTGTTCAACGTACATTATAATGGGTTCATGTGCTGTTTACAACTGAAGGGCAAATTATCATCAAACTGGCTTTTAAATCAATGAACCGAAAAACGTCGCTTTTACTATCATTTTTCAGTAATTATTCAGTAATTCTGGCTGTCAAAATGTTATATACTGTAAGTTTGGCTCACCACACACGCGAGTGAAGCAGTAATTATGGATGGATCTTCTTTACTGCATACTGTACGTAGCCCCATCAAAAAAAAACTCACTAACTATGTTGCAGATTCAAAAAGATTTCACTTTTGGTCAGTTAGTTAATATTTATCCTTTTTAATTCTGCGCTTCTAATACAGCATGGCAGTTGGGTGTTATGTCACAGTCTGGCCTATCTTTATCTAGTCAATGTCAGTACATGCACACTGTACGTACTGTACATCTCATCTCTTTACATAACACATTGAAAATGACATCCTAATTCTGTGGGGCAGCACTGTACAGTGCATGTGTGGTGTGTAGGGATTTCCACACAGTGTGAGGATGTCCATTATGCAGTTTAAATAAAACAGAAAGGACTAAAAAAAAAACATGTTCAACAAGACCGATGTTACTCAAGTCTCCCTTTCTCTCTTCATGGCCCATAAAGATGGGGAGCTGTCTGCCATACATTGGTTTGTCAGTTAACACACAAGACCCATCTTAAGCTGATAGATGACTTATACACACTGAGAACTGCTTATGTTCTCCACCCTACTTCTCTGCTCGTTGGACAGTTTCTCATTTATTACAAAGCCATTCTTTCAGTAAGACCAGAGGGACCTTAATGATGGCGGGCTGGCCTCAGAAAGACCTTCTCTCTAGGGTCAGACAAGTTGGATTGAGGACACATGGGCGCTGCTTTTTACTACAAGGAGTTCCTCTTAATGCCAAAGGAAGACTAGAATTAACACAATTTCTGCTGAGAACAACTTTTACTATGGAGAAACACATGTATCAATACACATGGTGAAATGTACCACAACCTCCTGCAGATACAAAGGCACCCTAAGGGGCAGCAAATGACACCAGAAATAGTCTTCCCACAGGGAGCATTTGGGGTCCTGTGTGGCATGATCACTGTCTGCTTCGGGCCAATGAAATGCCTTAAAAAGCAATACATAATTACACACTCTACAAATCATGTGTAAAGGCTCCAAGATAAATTTCCCATCAAACTAATCTCTCCTCATGGCTGGAGGTAAAAACATGTCTACCTATGAGGAAAGGCTAAAAAGAAATCTATTTTTATTCACCCATATAAAGTACTATTGCAGTTCTCCATAGAATACAATCATCCATAGCTGACATAATCAATTATGCCCAGTAAAAACATCTTTAATGATCATTCTTAAGGCTGGTTGGCTCCCACCCGTCATGTGATGCTGGTGCCTTGAACCAATTGGATGTTTGGTGTGATAAGAGGAGCTTTTTAATGGCTTCTTTGACCCAAATCCTCACTAATCATTTAAGAGCTGTAACAAAGATTCTGAAGGATGGGGTGTGGGGGGGGGTAATATTATTTTTAAGCCTACTGTACAATGACTTAATCTCCAACCGCTGGGGTTTGAACATTCTTCCTTTGTTTCCCTTAACACTGGTAAAAGAAAATAGGATATATATATAAGCTTGTGTGGCAACATGGTCAAACGTCAAATCTTTTTTTAAATGTTTCTCAAGCTATGAGTGGATCTAACATGGCAAGAATCGCCTGCCATGTTGAAAACAAATAATCTTTGCCAGCATATGCCTAGGTAAATCGTGTAAAAGTAAATCATTATTTTCAACAGTCAAATATTGCTGGTGTGTTTCCTACACTCTGCAGGTGACAGCTACTACCAGTTTGGCATCTCCTTTGCTCTCACCCACTCTCCCATCTGCTGCCCACCTGATCCACACAAACAAGTCATCTTCGGCCTACAAGCAGCGTGTGTGTGTGTGTGTGTGTGTGTGTGTGTGTACACACACAGGAGTGGCGTGTTATGTCACCTATTATTAATCTCCAGTCTCTTCAGGTGCAGCCTGGCACAGCTGGTGACCACAGCAGCACGTCGCTCCTCTCCTCTCTGCTTCTCTTTACTCCATACCTTTACTTTTCCTTAGTCATTCAATGTTTTTCTTACTGTTTCTCCTCTCCTCTCTTTCCCTTTTATATCCTTTCCTCTCCTATTTCTCCCCTCTCCTTTCCTTTTCTCTTCAGTCCTATCCTTCCATTGTGTTTCCTTGCCCTTCATCTCCTCCCCTATCCCTCCTCTTCTATCCTCTCCTCTTCTCCTTTCTTTTCATTTGTCTCCTCTACCCTCTTTCACTCCTCTCCTTCCCCTTCATTTTTCCATCCTCTCCTATTTTGTCCTCTCTTTCTATTTTCTCTTCTCTGCTCTCCTCTCAATTCTATTCACTTTCTTTCCTGTACTCTTTCCTTTTATTTCCTTTTCCTCTTTTCTTGGCTTATAAACCTCAATTGATGACTGAAAACATATTACACAATAAAATGTAAGCTCTTATACTGAAATACTGTATAAGGTGTTTAGTGTCGGGATGCAACGAATGATTATTTTAATTATCAATTAATGTGATGCGTCATTGTGTCTATGAGATTGTCTATAAAATGTCAGTCATGTAATTGGGTCAACTTAAGTGTCCAAACCACATATAGCCTATCCAGGTACAGTGGAAATATACCTGTAGGCTACTTCTCATAATGCTTCATTGTGAAAGAAAACGGTGTAATAACATCATCTTCCAAAAAAAACACAACAGAAAACCATCTGTCTTTTATGGAAGGCAGAGAGAATAACAGCATCTGCTCTCTTTAAAAAAATTGTCCGCCAGCAGCAGTGTGTCACACTCAAGACCCTGGCTTTAACTTTTCCCCATTTTCCAATTCATCAATCTTCAGCCAGTCATGCTAATTTAATGTGTCCCGGTCCCTTAATGAAAACAGCCACCAAAACATGTCCAGCTGTGAGCCAAGAGTGTGGGGGTGTTTATGTACCTCCATCCCCCTAACCCGCCATTATCGCCGCAGGGTGCTGATGCTATTAACCCAAAGCATACAAAAGAATCTATGATGCTAGTTGTATATATTTGGCTGGCATTATAGACGTGAGCCAGAGCTTTAGGACAAAAACCCAGGATGACTTTATTAACACGCGCACCGTCCGGTGGTTGCTTATTTAGCTTAACCTCTAGGGATGAATTCATAAAAAGTAGCATTTTTTGGAGCTGCAGCAGTGCCTGAGGCAGTGCAGGGATTGACAATCAAGACCATACCCTAATTGCAGCACGCACACAGTTTTACAAATACACAAAACACATGCAACACCTATGCAGCTGGGACAATGCAGATGTTCAAACATATCTCCTCAGCATATCAGGCATGGTGTGGGATATGAGCCAAACCCAAATCTCACCCACAGCTGATAGTAAAGCTACTATGCACTTTTGTGAAATTTATTTTTTAGAGGCAGATGTGCCTTGTTAAGGTTAAGTCATTAGTTAATTAGTCAGTTTTCCAGGTTCTCAAAGGAGGATTTGTTGTTTTTTTCTATTAAATTTCATTGTAAATGTAATGTAAATGTAATATCTTTGTGTTTTGGACTGTAGGTCCAGACAAAACATGGCACTGAAAGGTCATCACCTTTGGTTTTCAGAACCTGTGACAGGCATTTTCCACTACTTTTTAAATATTTCATAGGGTAGGCCTAAATGTAGAGCTGAAACAATTAATTGATTAGTCATTTAACAGAACTACTTTGATAATAATACCAATCGCTTATGTCATTTTTTTTAATAGCAGAAACACTCAAATGGGCAATTTTTATCTGCTTGATAGAATTGTAAACTTTAAAAGTTTTTTGATTTTTTTTAACTGTCAGTCGGAGAAAATAAGCAGTTTGAAGGCGTCACCCTAGACATTTCTGACGTGTAGTATTCATATTATTCAAAATTTCACAGATCAAACCATTAATCAAGAAAATAATGGGCAGACTAACTGATAGCATGGCAATGTATCAGATTAACAATACATACAAGAGGTCTCCTTCCTTTCAAAATATATTTAGAAAAAGAAATAACTACCCAATCAAAATGTCATCATAAAATACATTGAATCTTATGAAATTAATTAATATAGTATTTTACTGCAAACGGATGTATAGAGTTTTGTACAGTTTCTTTGTGAAATGAAATAAAGTTGACCTTGAACCCGAATGCCCAGACAGCCTGAAAGCAATATTGTGCATTTTCATGTCTGAAAATAGTGTCATCACTTAAGGCGACAGAATGAGAATGAGAATCCACCATAAGCTCCATCACCTGCCTTGTGTCTAATGGGCCGTAGATAAATGGGAGAGCAGGAGAGGGACGATGACACTGCATCTGCCATGAGTAATGGCTCAGTGCTGGCTCTGCACTGACAGATCTAGCGAGTTGTCACAAGAGACTGAAGTTATGTCTTGGGATGTCTCGGGGGGAGGGGGGGGGGGTTGGTCGTGGTACTATAACTGCCAGCCATGCCATGCGCACTCCCATGACATGTACTCCCAAGGTAATCATACTAATTGATTAATAGGCAAGATAAATTTAAATTAATGGTGATTTTTAAAATGTTGTTGTGTTGTTGTGTAAATGTAATTTATAAAATTTGGTATGAGTACTTGAACATTATGACACTAGGCCCTTTTTCCCAGCCGACAATTTGACTTGTTGTAGTAGGACAGGCCCAGGTGTTGCCAATAACATTAATGATGGCTCCGCTCAATGCAATTGTCTTAAAGACACACTAGACTACGCTTCGGTCCCCCTACAGGTTGGAAGCGGAATTGTTTAGATTGATAAGAGGATCTGTAGATCGAAAGAACTGGACAATGTAATGTAATGGACAATTCCACTTCCAACGTGTAGTGAGACCGAAGCGGGAAAAGCTCTCTAGTGTTGCTTAAAGACATTTGGATAGAGCGGAGTTATTGTGTTGCTTTATTGGAATTCCCCCATTATTTAATTTGATTGCTTATACCTGTGCTATTCCTTTTGTGACATATCACAAGGTCTTCTGTGGAAAGGGCCTATTAGTGTCAAATCTAGCTTAATGTTCCGGTAATTCCGATTCAAAAACCAAAGGCCTTAACATAACTGGTACTGGAGAGAGCCTCATCCAAAGGTTGATGTTTTATAGAGAAGACAACATAGAAAACATGCCTCCTCCCTTGTCTTAACATGTCCTATACTCCTGAATACAAGAATACAGTATGAAATGCTGACTGGAACTTTCAGAATGTAGGTTATCAAGCTGATGTTAGCATTCTAGTGCAGCTTCAGGCTTCCCATTTACAGCAAACTGATCACAACTAAATACATAACTTAGTAATATAGGGACCTATTTGCAAGTATGGTTGAGGATCACAGTGAACACTCATGTCCTATTGTATCACATAGTGTTACAAGATAACAGATACTCACTGCACAACTCACACTTTCAATTCCACATAGATAGTGGGCATTTTATTACCATCACAATGATTATTCCTTATCATTTTTTTTTTGTGTAGTCAGGTGTTATACACTCTGGCCACATGCTGCACACTGCATGCAATATTACCAAGCATCTGTTGTCACCAAACAAAGACATGTTCTGTAAACATCCCTGTAAAATGATGACATGGGCCCCAAAGGGAATTAAACCAAGAGCATGTTTATTGATTATCTAATACTGAGCAACGGGACAAATCTGCATATCACTTCCTTTCTTTAAATCACAATGTGAAAACATTATAAAACTTTGGTGATAAGGGACACACATCCATTCATATCAGCATGCATAGGCCGACAGCTTAAATCTTCACATTGCCTGCAACTGATTCATAATTTTGTCGATAAAATGTCTGAAAATAGTCAAACTGTTCCTATTACTATCACATTTCATTTGACAAGGAAAAGCAGCAAATATCACATTTCAGACACTAAAACCAGACAGTGTTTTACCATTTTGCTTGAAAATTGACTGAAATGATTAATCAATTAATTGAACAATCCTCTCAGCACTAATACTGACTGCAAATGCCTAAGATTAGGCTTAAAATTCCTTTAAAAATGGGTTTTCAAATCCAACAGGATGAATCATCTTTGACCGTAACCAATCCAATAACAACTCGAACTGAGTAAATCTTGAATGTGATCCACTCCTTTCTATCATTTGGAGACATAAAGAAAGACATATTTCCCCTCTTTTAGGCAATATTTCAAAGGGCAAAACCGTATACACATCACATAGCTTTCCTTCATTGAACCATTTCATTTATTTAATAGAAACATCAATGAAAAATGTTGATCAATAATGAAAGAATAGGAGGCTGTTGCCCCCACCCCCTACAGCCTACGGATCAATAGACACCTGCTGACTATTCATATCTATACATCTGATATCTGCAAGCGAGGCCTTAGTGCTGCCCGTGTTGAAGTCAAAAAACCCTTGGATTGACAGCTAGGGGCTGAGCTACATCTGGCAGCATCACTGGCAGACATCACATAATCCGCTCAGCCCGTGGACACCGGCCGGCGGCAGCAACAATGAGCACAAACCCTGCTGCTGCTGCAGCCGCCGCTCAATGCGTTCATTCACTACAACAGCCGATCAACACATTGCTTTCCCTCCCTCTGCTTGCTTTCATCGTTGCTCTTCAAGATGCAGTGCTTGCAGTGCGGTGAAGCTGCAACGGTCTGCCTTTGATGCTCAGCAGAATCCAGATTTAACAATTAAAAAAAAAAAAAACGGCAAACGGCATCCATATTGCTATACCCTGTTATTTGCACCTGGTCATCCTAGTCAAGCAGCAGCACCACCGGGATGCTAAACACATCCACTGCACCATTATTCTCAAGCGACATACCGGTATGTTGTTACTGAAGACATAATGGGGTGAAAAAAATGCATCTCCGTTTTTGGAAAAAGAAAAGAAAAGAAAAAGATGAGAGGCATGTTGAAACTCACCGTCTGATGCAAACCGGCTCCTGATTCCTCCCCCGGCGGTGAGTGTGTGTTGATGCTGTGGAGAATGATGAGGTGTGTGTCTGATCTGAGGGACTGTGCCCGGCCTGTGTTAGTCCGTCCCCCCTCGGCCGCTGCAGCAGCAAGCTGTGGTCCACACGGATCCTCCGCTCTCCTCACCAGCTCCCCCGCCGCTGTCAAAAACCAGCAACGACAAAGATCGTCTATGCTTTCGAGAAGAGGACGCACTCATGAGCTGAACAACCTGTCCCACTTTTCAGACCCATTCGACATAAGTGGGCGTCGTGCACTATTTCATACAGTCTGTGGTCATGCCTTATTTATTCCCAGCTTCAATGCTCACCCTTGGTGGAAACAGATAGCTAGGCCGACACTATCCAGATCTAGTGTATGTAGCGTTGGTCTACACACAGGCCAACGTTTTTGCTGTTTTCTGTTTAGTTTTATTTTGACGATTACTCCTCAAAGAGAAAAGTGCATTCAGTTACTTCTATATGGTGGCTTCTTGCAAGGATGTCAAATGAACCACATGTATGTAGCCTATACTTAGGCTATAAAATAAATAGACTACAGGCTTGCCTAAAGGAATAAACAGAAGATTTATTACTTTCTTTTTTATGTATCAAAGTAATCCTGCCATAGACCTACATTAATATTTGTCTAATGCGCATGGCTGCATTGGAAGAGCTCTAAACGTCACTTCTGGTAGATGGAGAATATATCAGAGTGAGTCCTCTTTATTTCATCTCCAAATATCTGTCAACCGGTGCCAATCCGGTGCAGAAAGAAAGAAAAAAGCACTACAGCGACCCCGTTATAATGAGCGGCTGCTGTGGGACCTGCAGACAGATATGTGTGAAATAAACAATAACCCTGCAGAGTTCTATTATTGTGCTTTATTGTATTCAATGAAAAGCTCTTTATATTCCTGAAATAAAGGCACATGTAGCCTTTAACATCTCTTGTAATCATCAGAAAGCTGTGTTTGTAGTAGGCCTATCTATTAAAATTTTACTGGATTCATTTTATACTTTCCTTCTAATATTTATTAGATTGGCAAATATGAAAATTTCAGCAATTTCACCACTAGCTCTTCTGGTATCTTGGTGGACTGTTATAAAAAAATACTTCATGCAGATTGGTGCAAGTGTAATAAATTAGATTAGATTAGATACTTTATTTATCCCACGACGGGGAAATTCTGTCGTTACAGTAGCAGCATTAGAGCAACAGCAAAAAAACAAAAACAAAACAATAACACACAAACAAGTAAGCACAAAGAAATACAAGGCAAGAAATACAGGGCAAGAAAAACAGCAAGAAATAGACAATGAAATATAGATGGTAGACTGAGTAAGTAAAATGCCGTCAAACAAAAGGAATTTTAAAGTGCGGTTGCCATGATAAGAGAAACAATATTGCGGTGTAAGTGACGTTAAAATTAAGTTGAAGTGTATAGAGCAAAGCAAGAAGAGTCGGTAGCATAATTAATTTATATTAACCTGAGACCATAAATATTAAAAGTAAGTACTGTTAATTAAATATATAAATACCATATTAAAGATAAACAGAAAGTGTGTGATGTAGATGGGAGAAAAACAGGAACAGAAACTACAACAACTATCAGGTAGAGCAGGTGTTGTAGAGTCTGACAGCGGCCGGGATGAAGGACTGCGGTACCTCTCCTTCCTACACCGTGGGTGTATCAGTCTGCTGCTGAAGGAGCTGCTCAGGGTACACCATTTGTCATGTAGGGGGTGAGAGGTGTTGTCCATGATGGATGTCAGCTTGGCTAACATCCTCCTAAATGTAGGGATACTTAAGTGATCTACTTTTCTGGGGCACCCCGGTGGCCTAAGGGTTTAGGACGCTGGCTGTGAACTGCAGAGACACACAGGTGGTTCTCTGCCATCAACACAGGACAGGTGGCAGACACAGACATGGTGTCAAATGCCTCACTGCACAATACACATTACTGACCCACCAATTCCAATCTGGGACAGACCAAGCATGTCTCCCTCTCACACACATTAAGACGGTGTCATCAACATCCATCAATACCAGTCTCTCACTCCGTTTGTCTACCAGTGAAATGAGTGATGGACATCTGTTTAGACAGCATATTTTCATCATCATTTTTTAGGAAAGGTTTACTGGCACTGCTTATTCACGTTTAGCTCACTGTAAAGCACATTCAAGTCATCAGCACCGTGTGGCAAAATAAAGGGGTATACATGTACAGTTTCTTCACATGATAAAAAGCATGTAACACTCATCCAAGCCGAGGGGCATTAGCATTCACAACTGAGTTATTTACCGTTGGAGTAATGGAGACGAGTCCTGGGAAAAGGCTAGGACCAAGACAAATAGAGCTCTTCTCACAAAAACATATGAGATGATAAAAAAAAAAAGCCGACTCCTTAACTACTCCCTGAAAGACCTAACACCAACCTGCTGACTTAAATGTGAAATTGTTTTGCATAGGTGTGACTTAAAAAAGGTAAAATTAACATCTTAATGTTGATCTAGAAGATTTGAGTTTCCACCACAGGCACAGTCAGTTTTGTTTGATATTCATGCAGGACTGTGGGAAAAAAATAGGATGTGTGTGTTTCTGCAACTTTGTCTGTCTCTCTGTTCTACAAGTTCATCATTCAATACTGTTTAACCAATAATGACCTGAAGCATATTGTTCAAGACACAACACTCAACATGTTTCAATGTCATTTTACATTTTAAGGATTCACGCCAAGCCTTCTCTAGGGAACTGTGTACTTTAAAACCAGCTTATACAAGCCAGGATATTTTATTGTACGGAAATGTCTCAGTGACAGCTTCCAGATACCGACTTCTATTTTGTTATCATCTACAGTCTTTCTAACTTGGTCAGAGAGCAGCTGGGGTCTAGATATTATGAGATGAAGATCAGCAGAAAGAAAAAGCAGAGGAGAATTGACTTAATCTAAGTTTTCCTCGACTCCTTTGGGTGATTTTATCTTCTGTGATGACAGATGTTATGCATGAATCCTGTGTGGGCTTAACACACACTTCTAACCCCTGGAGGACTTATTTGCTGGATTACTTGCACCATTGGAGCTACTGTATCCTCGGATTATAATCACCTGTTTAGGGGTGGCTCTTGTTACATAACCATGCATTTACGGGCTATTATGTAAAGTTCTGACACGGCAGCACATTTAAAAACAAAGCAGAGCCTTGGTGAGATAACTCATTAAAACTTATTCTTGCATGCTTCACTGTTTGTATAAGAAGACACAGGAACATCCTGGCAGACGTTAAGCTAATAAACTGTGCCAAATGAAGCAGCTTGAAAACATGAGTAAAAATCATTATTGGCAAACTTACATTTGCCCACTTTTTTTGCGCATTATGCAGACTGTCATAAAACCCACCAACAGAGACAAAATAAAAGAGGTTGATTGCATAACACACATCAGGGACCATTTTAGGCAAACGTGGGCACACGTACTGTACATTGAGAAGATCGTAAACGAGAAGGGAACTATAACGGTTGCTAAGGAACACCATAAAACCAGACAATCCAATTCTGCTTGAGGAGGAGGAGAGACATCTCCTGCCACGACAAGCAACTAATATTGCTGTGGTATGAACTTTATATATTTCCTTACTCCTTCAAGTAAACACAGCCTGGCACACTCCATCTTACCTTGGCACTTTGACACTTGGCCTTTCACACTCGAGGAAATTGCCAACAGGATGAACATCGCCAGAGAGTTAATCTCATGTTCACCTCATTTGTCTGTCTTGACTGCGCTTGTTAAAGACACTCTGTCTCTCCACACAGCTGGAAAGAAGACCTAAATAATATGTTCGGCCGTGTTTGACAGTGAAATTTCATTGTATTAAATGTTTTTAGATCAACATGAATCTGACCTGAAAATTGAGCCTGGCAAAAGTCAATTCCGGCTGTATAACAAAACCCAAGAACTAAATATTGTGTTCTAGGAATATAATAGAAAGTGATTTGGCTTAAAACTATGCAATTGTGACAAGTACTGCTTAACCTTACCCAATGTCTGCCAGGTCATTCTGTACTTCCTTTATCTTTAAAAAGTTGTTTTTCTCTCCACTCATTTCACTTACTCTTATGTGATGTCTAGTCATTCAGAAAGTTCTGTTGTGAAGTAATCACTTTTCACCATCTTATGCTAACCCAAAACAATGTACGTGAAGAGAATTATGGTACTTTAAAGTACACTGAAACTATAAGCTATCAGCATGGTGAGGTGAATTTGTTTGTTTTGTTCCTTTTAAAAAGGAAAGTGTGTGTGACAGTTGGAGCATCTGCTTTGCATTGTAACGCGGTTGGTTCCAAGAGGAGCCTCCATGCAGCTAAACTGAAATGTATTAATCCAACGTCCAATCAGCCCCAAAGAAGTCCTTAGTAACAGGAAACTTAGACTTCTATGCACCCATTGGTCTCAGAAAAAAACATTTCAACATGTTGCCAGCTTCAGCCTCAACCTAGTCACTCTTGTAGGATCTGTCACCCCTGTGTCAGTGTTTACCTACTGAAAAAAACCTTGCTAGAGCAAGGCCAGGTGTAGGCAGTTCAGCCATAAATCAGACCATGTTTGGTTGAAGCTCAAGCTAGCATTGGGGGAACAAAAATGGGCCATCAATCTATCAGTCAAGCCAGTTACAACTTCGATAGTTTGAATCCAGGAGTGAGGCCTTATTCAAACGTGCAATGCTTGGCATATCTATATTCTATATCTTTCTGACATCAGTCATTGTTGCAAAGGTTTGTAGTTCTGCTCCCTCGCGGCGTATTGTTCACGTTGATTGGGGTAACAACAGTGTGACTGGGAGGAATGATGCTGTGGAATTTCAGTGGATCTTCAAAGGGATCAAAACAATAAAGCAGAAAATCAATGTGTGTGATTGGGAAAAACAGGCAATTCATCATAGGAAGACACGTAGCATTCCTTTGTGACAACTCTATTGTGCGGCTCTTTGTGATGCGTCAGTGTTGAGTAAGTGTCAGCAGAACGTAGAAGCAGATAAATAACATAACATACATTCCTGTGGATTATTTTTCAAATCCAAAAATGTCATAAGCAAAATTAAAAAAATCATACATAGGTAAAAAGAAAACAAACAGAAGTTATATCACGGTTTTGCAAACGTAAATTTTATTTTTTCATGACATTTATCTTTCTTTAGCATTCCACCAACGAAGAATGAAGGGAGGAATCAGAGCAATAAGGATTCTCACGATGTAGAAAGTGTCAAATTTATAAAGTGTGCAACCACGACAGCCAGGGCTGAGGACTTCAGACTAGAGCAAGCTTCATACCGAGGAATGGGCCACAATGGAGAACATGCTTTGTACCAAGAGCAAAACAGTCATTGCATTCTAAAACTTTACCATTAGTATCGAAGCAGCTATTTATGTGTCTGTAAGTGCATATACAGCACAGTGAAATTAAGAACCAGCAGTATTTATTTTGTCTTATTCTTAAATTCTAGCAAGAGCACTCAAATAATTTATAATTATTTCAAATATTATTTACATTTTCATGGTAAAGAACTCTATTTTACAAAGTGCATTAGTTCCTTCTTCTGTGCAGTGTTAGAAATAGGCAGTCATGTTTAGGTTTTCACTTTGCAACCATGTATTATGAATACATCTTGTTTTCAAGTTACTGAAAATTACTTTTACAAAATAACTACAGTAATCATATTATCATTAATTCTTTATATTTTGGTTAAGTGTCAGTGCCAGATTACCATCGTTGTGCGTTCTGTCAACTAACACTTTTAGTCAACCTTTCCATGATCATTCGAGTGATTGATTTCATCAGTCATATTCATATCTTATACCAATTTCATCAAGGACACATTCTGTCCCACAAAGAACAAATTACATCACATTTGAAATTTTCACACTATTATTTACTGTATTGTCTTTTTTAATGGATAATCATAGTTGTAATTGTCTTGTGTTGTGGTAAATGGTGATCAAAAACTAAAAACAAATTGGCATTTCATTCCAAATTGCTTAACACATTGCTTAACAAATGTTTTCAGATTGGCCCCTAATCTATCGGGTCTTCTTACCTTAAAAACTCACTTGTGGTCACAATGTTGCCAAACCAATAACTACAGCTTGGAGAGGAAGGGGAGGCCCTCGTACATTTCGGCCTTGAGCTTGGCCCACTCTGCCAGTCTCTGGATGGCGCTCTTCTCCTGGCTGAGCACGCTGGCCACCTTCCTCAGCTTGGCCTCGTTGCGCTCCAGGTAGCGTTCCCCCTCGCCCTTGAGGAAGTTCAGCTTCTCGG
>NC_045755.1:8363525-8369532 GCF_008692095.1 Etheostoma spectabile | reverse complement strand
GTTCAACGGGATGTCCTCGCTCATGTAGGGGTTGAAGCGGAAGTACGTGTCAGGGGGCAGGAGTGCGTCCAGCATGGTGTGCACCTCTAAAAATAAAAAATAAAAACAAGAATAAATTGGGAGCCTTTAGCTAGCAAAGTCAGACTATAGTTCCAGGCATTTCCTCTTTTAGTTTATAATTCAAGAGACCGTAGTGAACCAGAGAAATCACAGTGCATTACACACTGCCGAGGACTGCACGCCTCTGTGGTTTATAAATGAATTTGTGTTGGACGTCAAACACATGCAAACGACATTTTGTGTGGTCTTACCCTCGGTATCTGTGGCACTGCTGATGACGTGGGTGAGCTTGGTCTTGAGGCTTGTGTAGGTCGTGCTGTTCTTGCCCGCCGCCTCGTACCGCCCGGTGCCCAGAGACAACACACACTGCAGTGGTGTGTTAGGCCACAGACACTTACACTCATGGATGGCCAATGCTGTGGGGTTGTTGATCAGAAGTCCCCCATCCTAAAAGGAGAAGACAGATGGGAAGTGAAATGATTACAAGGGAAAGAAAACCTCCAATAAAATTTAAAGAATCTGTCCAGGTCTTATTTCTGCTGCAACTGAAGCAGGGCGGAACATTTGCTTTTTTAAACCACCAATGGGGGAAGGATTCTAAAACTTTGAAGTCGCCTTCAGCATTTAAATCAGTCAAATATGTTTAATAAGCAAGGTTAATGGGCATATAGGACACTTTGTATGTGTAGAATGTGCCTCTAGTTTCAAGATATTCAATGTGACAGCCCGTAGGGGACAAATGAGGTGAAGTAGACAAGCTGTCCCAGAGCTACACAGCTTTAGGCCAGAGGAAAAGATGCTCACTGGCCAGAGATGTGCTGACCTGGCAAACCGCCCTGTTTTTTCAGAACTAAACAAGTAGGAAAAGCTGTCTTTTTAACAGCTAACTGCATCTAAATAAGTCTTTTTGTAATTTGGTCTGGAATTCAGCCGAAGAAAGATTCTAATTGCTGCATTGATCTGAATTTAGCTTTGTTGATCAACATATTGCATTTGAGGATTCTAATCTTGACCGACTCCATTTAGAAGCTAATCCCAAATAACGTGCTTTCTCTCTAAATAACCTTACTGGCTTCATGAAAGAGTTGCTGATCTAAATGGTGCCAACAGTGGCAGAGAGAAGACAATCAAGCTGAATGAATGCCTGGACCGATTTAGTGCTAAATACTCTTTCACAGTCTTTCCGAGTCAAGTTTTGGACCATATCCAACCACCGAAGGGCTTTTGGCTCGGATTATTAGAGATGGAGAGTGTGGCACACAAGAGGTCGGACCCGACACCCCCCCAGCAGAGCAGGGACAAAGGCTATTTCCACATCTCTACAGTACAGGGGGTGGGCAGTAGAAAAGTATCCAAAGTGTTTAAATCCGCTCCTTCTGGGATATAGCAAACAACCACACAGTCTTACCTGTTAACAACGGGTGGGTGATGAAGAAACACGAGAGAAATCTACCAGTATATTAGGGCTGTAGCTATCGATTCTTTTAGTAATCGAGTATTCTATCGATTATTCCATCGATTAATCGGATAAGAAATACTTAGTAAGAAAATAAATAGTAAATAGCAATAGTAAGTATATTTATTATAGATGTTTACTAAAAAAAGTAAAACTTGTCTTTTCTATACAAATGCCATGGTTACCTTTAGAAAAAGCAACATTTTTTACTTTCATTTTTATAGCCAAATTCAAAGAAAAAAAAGTAAATTTTGGCCGAAATGTTAATCTTTTTCACCCCCTTTCCCTTCTTGCCTGTGCCTTTTTGCGCTGAAAATCCAAAAGCTGTTTACTAAGCCAAGGCTAATTGTGACGGTGCAAAGCTTACAGGAGGTCCATTCAACTACACTGTTCAGGGGGCCACATTTTCAAAAGCCTAATACTGAGTAAGGAGAAAGAATAATAATAATAATACAAATAATAATAATAAAAAACAGCTTTTGTTTTACATTGTTTGTAAAATGTCACTATTTGCAGAGTTGCGTGCTGTAGTTGTGTAAAACAGCGCGGTGGCCGAGAGCAGCAGACGATGTCACCTTGTGTCGTGGAGAAGTACATTGTTTTCTATTGAGATGATGTAGCAGCATGTTTGCAGCTTAAA
This sequence comes from Etheostoma spectabile, assembly GCF_008692095.1. Taxonomy (NCBI): domain Eukaryota; kingdom Metazoa; phylum Chordata; class Actinopteri; order Perciformes; family Percidae; genus Etheostoma; species Etheostoma spectabile. The sequence goes on along the minus strand of NC_045755.1, from coordinate 8,367,376 downwards.
ATGATCCCAAACTTTATCGTTTTCTCTAGGCTGTCTCTTCTCTTCTAATCTAATCTGCGCCGTCAGCCCTGTGTCCACAGAAGCGCTAGTAATAATCCTCCGTGCAGAAACAGTGAGCCATACAACGTTAGTTATATTGATTTAATGAAGCTTCGAGGCAAAGAATTTTACTTCGAGGGTTTGTTTTGTAATCGAATTATGAGTTATTTGCGGAATAGTTTCATAGAACCGCTTTTTGAATTCAAATATCTATGGGTGACTTGTCCACTCTGCTGCCCCGTTATTATGGTACGAATACAGTCTCAATCCTAACCCCATTATCAAGCTGTTAACCATTAAGTGTTTTTAAGATAGTGTAACAGGAACACAGTTCACACTTGTGAAACAGCAGGTTAAGAACACATCTGCGCTCAGCTCTGACCCTCAACCTCTCACCCTGGGGTCTGACCTAACTGAATGACATTTAGCCTGCATCCAATAACACGTAAAGAAGACGCAGCTAAAATGCAGCATCCTCATGCATCTATGTATTTTTGATGCCCTGCAATGGCATAATTCTCCTGAGAAATACCGCTGCTAGTGCTGAAAACTAGAGTAGGAGTGAGACCGGTGGGTGGCAACGGTAGCTCAAACTGTCGATGAAACACTATGCAGCTCCAAGAGGAATGTAGAGAACACACACACATATTCACTCTCCATCTTTCCGTACCTGCGGTTATCCCATTCCAGTCCATGGGACACAGATTTTGTTCAGTCTTTTAGATGGAGACTGGTCATGCTCAGAAAAGATCAGTTTGTTATTTACCATGCTAATTTAAAATATGAGGAGATTTCTGTCTTGTTAATACATCATACAGCCATCGTCCAGCCTGTCCTCTGCACGTCCATCACTGTCTGGTTTGGATCTGCCACCAAAAAGGACAGAAGCAGACTACAACGGACAGTTAGGACTGTAGAAAAGATCATCGGTGCCAACCTGCCCTCCGTTTTATGACTTATACACTTCCAGAGTCAGGAAACAGGCAGGAACTATCACTGCAGACCCATCTCACCCTGGACACAACCTGTTCCAGCTTCTCCCCTCTGGTGGGCGCTACAGAGCACTGTACGCCAAAACCAACAGACTCAGGAACAGTTTCTACCCACAAGCCATCTCTCTGATGAACAGCTGACTTCTTACCCACAGTGTCGGGTTCAATTCTGGTCAATAACCCAGTAACTTTCTCTACAGCATCTGTTTACTGGTACTGATGCTTCAAAGAAAAATTCCTCGTATGTGTCCTCGTACCTGGCAAATAAAGCTGATTCTGATTCTGACATTAGTAGCAAAAATCACACATGTTTTTGGGGTAACAGGTAGCTGCTTCACTAAATTAGGAGCTTAAAGAGCTTTGGCAAATGACTAGTAGGCCTTTTGTTTTCACTTTAAATGCAGAGGAGAATCTAAATTTAGGTCAGTGGGCATGCAGAGTGGGATTGGAGATTAGGATCTATTATTGAGTAAAATATTGTAAAGGGCTGTCTACCAGGACTCTTGCATTAGGAAATGGCAGGGGAGAGAACTACATTTTAGAAACAGGGACAAGGCTAATTTGCCTAAGTAGGTTATTTAAATGAAGCTAAGCCTTGAGCATAATTGCTGCCCGTAAAGACCGTCTAAAGATATCTGGCCTAATAATAAAAAAGTACAATACATTAATGCTACAAACACTTTAGTCATTTATCAGATGCCACAACAGCCTGATTTTCATTCAACAAACCTCCCACCAAAACCTAATCTAATTTTTGAAACTTAAGAAAAAAGAAGTAGCATCCATTACCATTAGTCAGAAATGGAAAACCACTAAAATGGCATTTCATCACAACACTGTGCAGCGTCTTACAGTATCAGATTTAAACATCATCCAATAGTGATTGCTGATATTCTTAACACATACATTATCAGATTATTTATCCAGTAGACTAGTCTCCAATAGGTAATCAGGAGAAGCAGTATTGTCTTCCTAAACATAATTCAGTAGGACACTGCTTTCGGCAAACAAACTTGTAGTGAGATACTACTCCATTCAAAACGTATCAAATATTCGTATTTTTAATATACTCAAACAAATTTCTTTTTAGACAGTTGATCTGACAGACAGGATATGTTCTTTCATGGGAAATCAAATCAAAAGCGTTCAATTTCTCTGCAAAAAGGCAGGCTTTAAGTCATAAGAGGACAAGGCTTTTGATGTTCAGGGGGCATAGGCCGGGTCCAATGAATCTCTCTCTACTTCAATCTCATTCTGCTCCCGTTCTCTCTTAGTGCTCCTGCACACTGCCTGCGTGGCGTTTCTGTTGCATGTCAGTTGCGTGGCGTTTTCTATGTCTTTGCACACCAGAAACGTGTCTGACACGTCGCTGCTGCTAGCCTTGTCTGCACACATGTATGTTTCCCATTGATAAAATTAAATAATAGCGTGTTCTTCAACTTTGTTTTGTGTTTGTACATTTCTTTGTCCAGTTTCAACTAGAAAAAAAATCACGTGATTTGGATCACCCTTGTTCGACATGTGGGGAGAGAGTTGTGGAAATTTACTTCACTCAAGCAGTAGTATACTTTATGTTAAACATACCTATATACTGATTTGATAACAGCAAAGACAACGTCAGCAGTAATGACGGCATCATAGGCTACAGAATATCTTGTTCCTTATTGACAGGTGCAATGTTTGAAAATCATTAATTATAATGTTTTTTAACTACATTTATATCTGCATTTATGTCAAACCCTACAGACTTTCAAACATCAAAATGTCATATATTTAATGTATTTGTGTCAAAATGACTTATAAATACCTTTTCGTATTCTTTTTTGCCTGGAAACACTTCCAACACGCTTGCATGTCAAAAAAGGCCTCGGTCCTATTTCTATCATTCACGCGTTTTCGGCACGGGTCAAGCCACGCCAGAGACGCGCGTGTCACGCAGACAGTCAGTTTGCAAGTTCTAACCTGTTAACGTGGGAGCTGAAATAAAAATGGACACACCACGCTGCTGACATGCTCACGCCACACAAACAGTGTGCGTGAGCCCTTAGACTCTTGACAGCCGGAGGAGAGGATGAACCAATGAAGAGACTGCCTTGGCACTGGGAAACGCAGGAGATGATTTGAGATGGAGATGATTTTCCTTCAAATTTACATTATTGATCAATTTGCTGCATTTTTGGACAAAATGACATGTGGTAACACCTAACGCTTTCATCTATTCTGCAACCTGTGTTATTATTAACATCCTTTTTCAAACTACAATATTTAAATTCAGATAACTAAACTTCTCCCCACTTTTCTCAGTTTAGTGCTGTACCTGATGGAGGTCTTTTCCCAGGACAAATTCCTGGAAGTAGCCTGGAGCGGCAGACGAGGCCCTGATAGCCTGCCACATTTTGTGGTTGCAGTCTCCAAGGTAGTGGGATCTCACTCCTGGCATGAGTCTGTAGTTCCTAAACGTGTAGGCCTTTAGAGGTAATCCCCTGTTCACAATGGTGCTCACTGCTGACACCTGGTGGACATACAAAGGGAAGATTTACGGGAGGAACATGCAAGTCATTCATATTTTTACAGCAGGTTTTTTCCTGAGTGCTGTGTTACACATGGTACAAATGATTTTTTTCTTATATTTCTTATTTTAAAGATATGAAAAATGCACAAATGAAGTGTTTATCTAAACAGTGTAGAACTAAATAGACATGTTGCTTACTTTGGGGCAGTGTGGGTCCCTAGCACTCTCAATCATACGCCTCTCACCCATACGTTCCCTAAAGAAAATACAAAAACAGATTTGAGATACAGGCAACTCTGTATACTATC
>NC_045755.1:8346214-8363515 GCF_008692095.1 Etheostoma spectabile | reverse complement strand
CCCAGTGTTTCTAATAATGGATTAAAAAGAGTTGTAAAGGAATGGAAAGACTAGAAAGAGACTAACTTTAGTATGTTTTCCCATATTTCACTATCATAGAAAGCATGGCTCCAGCCCATCTTTACGGTTCCAACAATAACATTCTGTTTGAAGACGTCTGAACCCAGCTTCCTGTACATCTCCTCGCACTCGTCTAAGGGGATCTGAAAAATTCCCAACATGAAGGCCAAAATAGCACCTAAAGTAGAGAGGAACAAGTGTGATGTGCCAGTGAGCAAGGAATATCAGTGTTTACATAAATTCCCATGTGGGGTCAGTGTTAGAGAAGAAGTAAGAGAGAAAAAAAATTGACTTACACTAAACAGTAATGACAACATACCTGTACTGACTCCACAGATGTAGTCGAACAGCTGGTGGACTCGTTTACCTGTCAGGTTCTGCAGTTTATGGAGAGTCTGCAGGGCCAGCAGCCCCCTGTAACAAAAGGCACAGGTTTACAAACCTAGACTGACAAAAATGCCAATTTTATATATTCTACACAACAATAAACATATGTAGGGGGTATTGTACAGTTGGACTGCAATGATACTGTAGCCATTACTGTGTCTATGTTTTTTAGTTGGTACATTTTAAGTTCTGTATGTGGCACTCTAGATACATAAGTTACTGCTGCTCATACATTGTTTATAAAAACAGCAAACGTAAAAGTAGGTAGACTCATATGTAATATTTATTAAAGGAAAACATTTAATTTAGATTTTTTACATACATATACTTTATATTTTTAAATTACTTTTCCCCTCCCAGTTCAGCTTTACCTTGTTCCACCTCCATCTATGGCCAGGACCCGAATTCCTCTGCCTTTCACTGGTTCAGTGTAGCCAATCAGGGCCAGAGCTTCTCTCACAGCACCCTGAAGAGGCAGGTCTCTGGCCTGGCGCAATCGCAGCAAACAGGGTAGTGCACTCTCCTAAAAGGTTGGAGATATACCCAAACATTCTAAAATGTTTCACTTAAAAAAACGTTTGAGGACTGTGCAACACATGTGACATTTAACTGAACTGCAGGGTAAACCTATATGTGTGGACGCCCGCTCAACCAACTGAGCTATCTGGGCGCCCATAAAAGGAATTCTAACAGTGATACAAACTAACCTTGACAGCTACACCTCGCGTCTCGGGGAACTCCAGAAGGTGATGGATGAGCTCCTCCACTCGACTGGTGAGGAGCTTGACATCAGTGACTTTCTGCAAGCCTTTCACCAGGGCTCTAGTCCTGTTGTCTAAACTCACCCTGGCTGTTATCTGCATGACAAATACATATCATGGACAAAACATCAAGACCATCTGACAAATGTAAAGCCACACCTTTTTCCTAAATAACATATCAATTGAAATCACAGAAGTGATTGTTTGCCATTTTGATGTGTGGACTGGCCTAAGCTTTTAACATTCATTAGAGCCATACTGAGCGCCTCACCTTCTCTCTTTGAGTCAATAGCTGTTGGTTCACTATATCCTTTTTCTCCTCGTCACTGTCTGTCTTCTTTCCTGCCTTGTCCACAGTGGGCGCTTCCACAGCTACTGCTGAAGACTTGCTTTTTTCAGCCGCAATGCTTTTGGAATCACCTCTGAATTTGGGGACAAGGGGTGCAATGTAGCTGCCGACAAATGCCTGAACGCTGGGCCGAGGGTAAGAAAGATAGTGGGTGAAGCCTTTCTTAGGGGAGGTAGCAGGCACAGAGATGGACTGAGCTGAAGTTTCAGTTGCAGGGATGTCAGAGGAGGGTGATGCTGCTGGAGGACTGAGCTTATCTGATGTACAGGGAGGGGACGGAGAGGTAGCGGGTGCTTCAATACTTTTAGCCTCTGCCACTAAGGACAACATAGGAACGTGCTCCTTAGTTGTGCGAGCAACGGTGCTGAGAGTGGGCTGAGAAACAGGCTCATTTGCTTCTCTGTGCTGCTGCAGAGGCCTGCTGTCTCCTTCTTCTTCTTCTTCTTCTTCTTGTGTGCTGGCGCTAAAGTAACTATTGATGTGTTGAGCCAGAGTTTTGTAGGTCTCATCCATGTTGGTGGACAGAGATGCTGGGTGAAACAGCTGCATAGTTTGTTTTGCCAAAGTCGAGGAAGAGCTAGATGCAGATACATTCGCTGCTGAAGCTAAACTTGATGTGGATTTCTTTGTGGCAACAAAAGGATTTTCGGTAACTTGTTGCTGTTGCATGTCGCACTCTTCCACGGCTGTGATCCTCTTGCCTTCTTCTTCTTCTTCTTCCATGGTGGCTTTAGGTAGTGAGGGTGTAGCTGTGTTGTTTGAGGTTAAGGTCTCGGCTGTGACCAGAGCCTTTTCTGCATGGGTGCTGTCGACTTTGGCACTGCCAGGCTTGAACCGGGAGAACTTGGAGATGAGGTCTGTGCTGCCTACTGCCTTGGTGACACTATCAAGTGTGCTCCTGATTCGCGACATGCGTTTTCTGGCTCACTCGGAACAGCAGTAGAGAACTTGAAGTTAAATCAGGCAATTGGATGATGCTTCATGACTGCGTGGTAAACAAGGCAGCATTCTGGCAGATTACCTGCCATTACCAGTTGTTGGTAGAATTTCCATTTTAAAAGAGAAATTAGCAATTTTGCTGCTTGTTCTGATGTTTCCTAAAAAAAAAAAGACAACAAACTATATGTTAAAGAAAAAAACAGTGTGCATATTAAAATTGAAAGTGGTCAACAGAGGGCTCCATTTGCCACCATAGCGTTCCCTATCATGGTAGCCATGGAAACAAAACAAAAACAGATGACAGCTTTCACATGCTAACAACTTAGTTGAACCATCCAGTTCCCAGACGACCTTGTCATCTGTTCATTGTTACAAAGACAAGATGGAAGAAGACCGAGATCCATTAAATCTGAATTTCGGGACAGAGTCAGCTCATCTTGTGAAAACGTTGCTGGAGAGACACCACCACGCTGTCACGAGGGAGCAGCAGGATGACTCTCCTGGCAGTGAGATGATTAATAACTGGGTTGCTGGAAAAGACTTTACAGTCGAAGTCGGGGAAAAGCAGATTAAGGAGTATATTCAAACCTGGGAGATACAGCCCCGCTGGCTTTACAGTCTGGACTTCCTCTACTCAACCGAGGAGGAGCATCATACCTTTTATCACTACCAGGCCCGCTTCAGTACCCCGACGTCGCGGAAGCCAATTCAGGGGACAGCTAGCGTCTACTTCGTCGTGGACAAATCTAAAGTCAAACCACAAACTCTGCCCGTCGAGGTGCACTTCATAGTGGAGTCAAACAGGCTGGTGCACACACCCGGCAGGACCAGGTTCAGAGAGAAGTGGCTCGCGGACGTTATCGAGAGCAAGACTTTACTCCGTTGTGAGATGCACCTTTGAACCGCCGAACCACCAAGAAGAAGATTTCTGGATCTAGAAATACTACCAAAAGTTACACCCAAATGGCTACAAGTTGACATTAAATCCCATATAATGCGTTGGATGTCCCGTTGCCCTGATATTTCTATGGTCTCAATTCACTTCGAAATAACAAAATGCTAGCTAGCTAGCTTAAACAGTTCTGCTGTTAGCTAGGTAGCTAACTAACTCTAGCAGATAGAACGTTAGATAGCCTATAATTTACAGTAACGTTATGATTCTCTAGTATGACAAGCTATCTAACGCTACTTGTTATAGCTAGCTAAGTTCAAATAACGTTAGATTTGCGTAAAAACACATATTCAAGACACCAAAACATGAATGTATTGCCCCGAAGTCCTTTGTGTTAGCTAGCTAGATAGTAATTTAACGTCAACTCTTTTTTTAAAACATGAACACCTCATGATGTTTGAAAGCTGGCTTGCTAGGCAAACAGTTGTCAGATATATAATATATATGACGTTAGTTAGCGTTACTATATCTGCTGTTGGCCTAACTTTGCTAATTAATAGTTGTATATTGTCAGTTTGTCGAATGTTACGCAATGTCACAAAATAAACAAACTTCTTCTTACCATACGAAACAAAGACGATAAAATATGTTGCAAAATAATTTCATTCAGAAAGGCGGATGTGATTACCTGCACGGCAGCTGGATTCTCGCGATATCACATGATCACGGATGTGACTTAGATGTGTGGGCCCTGTACAGTGCAGTTCTTTATTTATGCCACACCGTGTCGACAAAAGCCTTTTGGAATAAAATGAACAAATATTTTGACTGCAAACAATGAGCAATTACAACTTAATTATATCAAGAATACACCGCACAGTTTTTGCAGTATGTTTATGTTTTCAAGATCTTAGGAACAGTTGTTCTTGGCTTCAAGTAGACTAACCCACGATTCAATTTTCTGTTTACTTGGGCGGTGTGTGTGTGAAATATAGAAATAGTAACAGCTCATGTTGACAATGCTACTTTGCAAGAAAATATATAATTCATGAAATCCATGTTCATGGGCAAGTTCTATCAGTACCTAATGCAATACAACTGGTTCTTTCTCCAATAACATAATAACAATATTTTTTTACATTGTTCTCAACTATTCACATACTGTGAGACTTTTGCAGTCAAGCCAGCAATAGCTGTCTTATAAAATCACTTAGCTTGAGTGGGCCAGTTTGGTTTGCTATGTGACAATTGCTGAAGACTGATGTGTATGTTGGCAATGATAATTACAAGTCTACAATGGCTGCCCTGGTAAAGGCCAATACATGTGAAGGTGCCTTTATAAAAGGATTTCGTTCACATGTTGAGAAATGAAAACAGCCATCAGTCTCGGGCAATTCACTTGAAAATCACTTCATTTGAGAGGCACTGTGGCGATTTTGCACAGCCATATTTCTCTATTAATATCATAGACAATCAAAGGTGACTCATAGCTAATAGCATGTGCAATTACTTTGAAACAATACATGCAGCTCTTTCAAAAGCAATGTGAACTCATAAGAACTAACAGCTTTTGAATGATGATTATAATAGATGAGTGACATTAAAACATTGCTTTTTTCTGCTTCCCGTCCACACCACCTTTTTTATTGTGGAATATGAACACCCTGTCATGACCTAGAAAGTATGTAGTAAGCATTCTATTACATTTGTCATAGATGAAATGGATGAAGTGGTGGTGACATTATAGTTACATAATAAATAATGTATGGAATTGGGATAGTCCTGTATGTCCTGCCGTCCACTGGTAGCTACTGACACATTCTGTGGACGGTCTTTCCATTTTGCTACACAGTAATGCACACTTTCAAAAAAAGTATTGAGAAAAGAAATAAGGATGTATTTGTCAAAAAATTGATATTTTCCGTATGGTGTATGAAGTGGTGCCTAAAAGGAACATTCCACCAACTTTACGCATAAAGGTCAGTTTACTCATATTTGAGAGCCTTTGGAAGCTGTTGTACTATGACCTCTGGGCTTTCAAAAGGAGGGTAGGGGAGGAGGGCCACAACATCATGACCACCAACAAAACTCAGCAAAGATTGTTCTTGCTCGGGCTTTTACTTCTGGATATTATAATATATATAACAGAAGGAATGGCTTTGCTCGCATCTTTCTCCGCCACCATGATGGAAGTGTATTTATTTATTTATTTTATTAGTAAAGAACATGTACATCACCAGTATGTCCATGTAAAGAAATTCAACACCAGAGGTGCATATACAGAAAACACGTATGTTTGTAGAAAATAAATTTAAAAAAGTAAAAAAGAAAAGTGTAGTAGGCTACATAAAAAGTCAAATGTATCACCGTTACATGAGAAATTCATCAAACACAATTCCAGTCTGAATTGCCTTCTTATTTTTTATGTCTCTTGTAGATTTTCCATATTGGAGCAATTCTTGAAAAAAGTCTTCAAAGCTTGGTTTAGAATCCGACCATTTCTATTTGTGAATGTGGAATTTTCCCAATAACAAGATTAACTGAATAAAATAAACAACATCTTTGTCCATCTCATTGCCTTCAAAACAAAGAAAAATATCTTCATCCTTAAATCGAATTGATTGCCCAGTATTCCGTCTTATAAGGTGTTGAACATCAACCCAAAATGTTTTAGTAGTGAAAGAATAAATGACAGATTGTTTCTTCTTCTAGTTCACAGAAAGTACAAGAATAGTCAATATCCAGTTTGAATCACTTTAATGTCCTTTTTGCTGGATATATTTTATGTAGACAGAACATGTCTCCGATCAACCAGATTTTTTGCCAGTTCATTTCTCCATAGATTGAAGCCCAAAAGAATCTTCCTGATGGCAGCGTTCTTGTATACAATTCCTGATGTATTTATTCTTGGTATTGTCAACTTCCCCAATGAATATACCACTACTAAGTGGATTGATCAGTGACATCACTGAACCTCTAAGAAGTTGCAGCACACATCTCGGCACACCATCAACAATTACTGCATGTTCTTTTGGCGAGAATGCTAACCTAAATTTGGAGAGGAATTCATTATACTTTAGTAACTGCCCATCCGCATTAAGGAGTTGTTTTACCAATATAAAACCCACCATAGTAACCAACAATTACAGAACTACAACTCCTGCGCACGGCCTCAATCTCATCGTTCTCAGTCACTCCCTCTGTTTGCTGACCGGGCCGCCAAAATTTAGCTGGGGAAAAGCCATGGACAGTGAGAGAAAACCCATACGTAGTACTGAAGGGAAATGAAAATTGAGCGTAAGTACTGTACGTAGGAATGCGTAGCCAGGCTACCAGTTAGCATTTTCAAACGGAGAAACCATAACAGTCTTTGCACAATAGACAACATATTGACTGTTTATGCAGCCCTTTCAAATCTGGGGACACCACTGGTATCAAAATAAAGCAGGACTGACTGTTACGTTCGTTACTACAACAAACTCTCAATGTTCTTAATCCGGTTTAGTTCACGATACATCCAAAGTAAGCTTAGTTACTGTATGCAACATTTCAAATGCAACGATGCATCTGGAACTTATTATCTTATTGTACATAAATGACTTTCTGCAAAACATTCATCTTACTATATGATCCGCCAATAACTGGAATCTTTCCCCTCATGCTGCTAAGGGGCCAGATTCCAGATCGGTTTCCTCCCCTTTCTCTGCTTTGCCCGCCCAGAGAATTTGGCCCACCCATGAGAGAGAGCGACATCATGGAAGCAAAGTTGCAGTTGGTCAAGGCCACACATACCCTCCACCTTGCCCCCCCCCCTCTCCTCCTCAAAATCTACAGACTCAGAAATGGTACATGCTAAGGAAAGCTCATTGTGGGACTTGCTCTAGTGGCTGTAATTCTGCACCAAGGCTGAATTTTGGGAAAGAGACTTCAGATGTGGTATTAGGGAACCACTAAGGTCTGTAAAAGCATCCAAAGAGCACCATGTCATGGGACCTTTAATAGTGATAAGTTCAGGAGAGATGTATTTATAGTTCACTGTATATTTTGAGATCATGAGTTTGACCATTACAAAATACATGTGGGAGTGTCTTTTATAACATGTTTGTCAATGTCAGGCTTTTGACATGCACCTACAATCAGTCGTCACTGAGTAGGCTGACCCCCCCCCCCTCCAAGTCAACGGCTTTCCCATCCCACAGCCACCACAGTCACATGCTACACGCGCGCAAATGAGGAAAATGTCAAAATGCCTGTAGTGCGTTAACATTGCAATAATCCAGTAATCCAACCCCTAGATAATGTACGGAAATGTTAATTGAACCCACAAGTTACTAACGGGAAACATCAAAAAATTGAATGGGTTCCGCAAGCCACCACAGGTCAGAAAAGGCAACAGATGAGGATGGAGAAGTGGATGGACGTCTTGCGCTCATCAGAGCTGGAGTTTTGGGTTTGGTATTTGTGCTTGCAACTTGTGGCAATTTCTTCTTCTTGGGCGCACTTTGGAAGAAGCGAAAAAGAAACACAAAAACCCAGCTGTTCCTCTTGCATCTGTGCTTGGCAGATCTGGTGGTCGCTTTTTTCCAAGTTCTACCGCAGTTTCTCATGGAAATTACGCACAGGTTCCGAGGCACGGACTTCATGTGTCGGTCCGTAAAATACTTGCAGGTGGTGGGGATGTTCGCCTCCACGTACATGATTGTGGCCATGACCATAGACCGGTACCACGCGGTTTGTAAGCCAATGGTCTCCTTCTTGAAGGGCTCGTTTAGGAGATACCTCTCTATTGGCGCAGCGTGGCTAATCTCTCTCGCCTTCAGCTCTCCTCAGATCTCCATCTTCTCTCTCCTGGAAGTGGAGGAGAACCAGTACGATTGCTGGGCTACATTTATTGAACCGTGGGGGAGCAGGGTTTACGTCACCTGGATCACCCTGTCGGTGTTTGCCCTGCCTGCAGTCATTGTGCTCTATTGCCAAATAAGAATATGCACAACAATCTACTTCAACATGAAGAGAAAGGCGCTGCAGACAGGGCGCGCGGGCACGAAGGGTGTGTCCAACGCGATGCTTAAGACTGTGAAAATGACTTTTGTTATTATCATGACATACACAGTGTGTTGGAGCCCGTTCTTTGTTGTCCAGTTATGGTCTGCATGGAGTCCAAGCAGTGCGCCTACTAAAGGTTTGTCCAAAAGTTGTCTGTAGGAGGTCCACATCCTTTGAGAACCAAAGATGCCTGTAACAATTTATTTAATGTCACCATCATCAACTGGGCACCTCAGAAAGTTTGGAGATCTGCTGCCACCTTTCTAGCCCTTTATTTTTAGAGTTTGTTGACACATTTCTCTACCTCTCTTTCTCTCTCACAGGTCCAGTGTTTGCCATCATCATGCTGTTGGCCAGCCTCAACAGCTGCACCAACCCTTGGATATATCTCTACTATAGCTAAAACAAAACAAAAATTGGTTACATACCTTTTATATAAAGGACTATGTCAGTTAAGATACAATCCAGGGCCTGGTGAAGTCCAAATTAATTGCGTGTGTTTAAATCTATGTAGTTGTTGTGTATGAATCTAATAACTGGATACATGTATTTTGTATTATGAGTATTAGCTTGAAATTATGCTGGCATCTTACAGTAATGTTTCAGTGCTGTGACAAAACATCCGTCATGCATAAATGAAAAATATAAAATATTATTTTATGTTTTAGGAAAAAAGTTTGAATCAGTGAAACAAGCTAATGCATATTTAATATGGAATTATCTTTTTTTTTTCACTAGCATAACAACACCTTCACTTACCTTCTTTCATTCAGTGCTGGAGGAAATCAATTTTTCAAAATAAACATGAAAAAAAAACAGTGCCATGCTATACGTCATCCATAGACATATTTGACGTATTTTGAATGTTCTGTAAATATTTCTTATGCAATTAAAATATAAACTGCACACACAAGCTATTTGCATTTCTTTCTTGCCTTTTTGTCTGATGAAAAGCAAACGTCAAAAAATACTGTTCCTGATATTTGCACCTGTTGGGATTCGTCATTGCACTACCTAAACAGATAAACTGAAGAAAAATGGACTTACATCAGAAGGCCTTCTGGCTTAACAATCTTTTTCTCATTGTATCCTAAGGAATGTTATTACTTACTCCTTTTTTAACATTCATTAACATTTCCCTGGCAGTGAATAGCTGCCAGGGAAATGTTAATGCAGCTAATGCAGCTAGTTAATATTGCGCACATTCAAACAAAGTAATTCCATACAAAAACATGCACTTATATTTCTATAGGATGTGTTCCTTGCAAAGAGACACAACATCAGCAAAGTGCATTAGGGGACTAATACAGTGCTTTGATTAGGGGACTAATACAGAGGTTTGATTAGGGGACTAATGCACTGTGATGGCGTTTTGTTGTACTGCTGAGATGCAGAGCAACAGAATTACTACATTTTGTAACTAATTTCGAGAATCATTCTCTTAATCCTTGCCAGGGCTTGTGTCATTCTTTGCCAGGAAAATATGTAATCTTGTAACCTCCTTGTGTAATGTAAAACCCTCAGAGTCATTCGAAATTGCTGTTCACAAACTATTCCATTCATGCAATTATATAAATTTGAAACCAATTTAGCCTCTCAGTTTTCTCTCCATCACATTAAAGACCATTATGAATGTTTTTTTTCTTTCTATTTGGTCACAATTGCATACAGATGTGGATTAAAAATACAATGTTTTATTATGGTCACAATCCACTGTACACTGTTCCGCAGATTCTGTGGCCAGGCCTGCTGTGCAGAGACAGCCTATGGAGCATTTCATTCTGGAAAAGCTGCTTCAAATAGGATTAGGCATCGCACTTGGCCAAAAAACTATGATGCCTAATTCAGAGCCCAAGGGTGGAAAAGTGGGAGATACATCTTGCAGCTGGTTCATGTTCATGTCATTGTGGTGGTTTAAAGCAATCACTAGGGACATAGTGGACACAACCACAGCCTCCTGAAAAGTACATGCTTTAAGAAACACATTTACAATACACTTTATTCTACTTCAAAGTAAATCCATCACAGATTTTTCTGAAAAGCATAATTTTATGGACTTAAAGGAGACTGCACGGAATGACAGGGTAGAACTGGCATTCAAACACAGCACAGAAATCGAATGTGCCGCTGCTTACATGGACTTAATTTCTAGTTATTCAACAACGACAAACGTGTGAATGGTGTTGTTTGAACACAAAAGAAAGAATTGATTTCATGTGTGTTAACACAGCAAGCAGTAGCTGTTCCAGTCAAATAAATACCAGAGCTTAAAAAAGAAATCATTTTTGTCCGTTGTATATAGTATTAAAAAGGTTCATGGTGAGCCATTAATAAGTTAAGGATCATATATTGATCACAATCATGTAACAAATATGACCACAAATCTCAGACATGTATCAGTAACGCACAGCAACAAGCTGAGAGGGAGTTAAATTTTTAAGTGGCATGGATGTATTGAGACAACATGTGACACGTGGCAGTGGCATGTACCTCCGTATGCCAATTTTACGTGGCATATGCCATAAAAACACAGGACTTTCACCCAAGAGACCGAGGTTCGTTTCCTGCGTGTCTTTAATTGTCCCGTAAGCCGCTTTCTTCTTTAACCAGCCCGTTTATGTCACTTGGGTGTAGACATTAAAATTATATTTTTACATTTAAAATTATATTTTACGTCTAAATGATCAGTGGTATGTTGAAAGTTTCAGAATGTTAAGTTATATTTTACGTCTATGAAGTGGCACATGCCCAGACATGCCACCTCCTGATGACATATGCCACTTCTAACTCCTAGTCTCCTACTGAAC
This sequence comes from Etheostoma spectabile, assembly GCF_008692095.1. Lineage (NCBI taxonomy): Eukaryota > Metazoa > Chordata > Actinopteri > Perciformes > Percidae > Etheostoma > Etheostoma spectabile. Next base: position 8,352,274 of record NC_045755.1, on the reverse strand, counting down.
AAACTGCTGGAAATCAATGCTCGAGTGAAGCTTTGAAACACTTCCTGTAAATATGGTCATACAGTGCCACAGAGTGGACTAAAACATTTACAATGGGCCTTTTTTTTTTTTACAGCAGACGTTTAAACTTGTCATACAGTGGGAAATGTGCAATAGCAGTGTGACAATATGCACAAAAGTAGCTAAATTAAATTTAGTCCTCATTCGTTTTACGTTTTAAACCCCTGTGCTTTTACTGTGACATGTCAAAATGTCTGCAGTGAAAAAAGGCTTATTGTAATAAAGATATGAGTGCAATTTTGCAGGGCACTGAGTTACAATAAAGTTTAATAAGACTGTGTGCTGATGTGCTTTATGCATGGGAGCGAGCCTGTGCAATATATTAGCAAAAGAGACTCAATGGTAACAGTAGACACCAACAGTGTCATTACAGAGTCCTTAGCCTGCAAAATCAGAGCAACATGGATGATATATAATCTTCTAAAATTTTCTGCTTTTCTTCAAAAACAACGCCATCTCTTTTCAGTAGGGCTACCTCAGTCTCCAGAGCACGGATTTTGGCCAAAGTGCTCTCCTCCCTGCGATCCAGTCCCAAGATCTTTGCATGCAAACTCAAGATCCTCCGCCAAAGCTGATCTTTGTCAGTGTCCGGTCTGCAGTACGAGTGCTCATAAACATAAATGTGCTCGCCATCGCTGGGTCCCCTATCCTCCAAAAAAGAGGCTTTAGGTTTGTCCATTACCAATTCTACAGGGACATAGCTAAAAGCCTGGCCCATTGCTGCCTGGAGGGCAGTTGCCTCCACGTTTTCCTCTCCATCAGAGAAAGAGCCCACTGACTCACAGCACAAAACTGTAACAATCGAGTCAGCCTTTTCTTCAGCACGGGGCTCACTGCATGGGGACAGGGTGATGCAAGACGCTGTTGGCATTCCGCTGTCGCCTGGCATCTCACAAGCAGCAGTCTGTATCTCTGATGAGAGATTTGAATGACAGGACATGCCAGTGTCCGACAACCGAGGTGGTTCAAATATCATCTCTGTGTGTTCACAGACAAAGCTGTTTGTTGAACTAGACTGCACCTTTTTGCATGTTCTGCCCAAAATAAGCGGCCTCTTGCTGAGAGGTGAGTCAACTCCGGTGCGCTCAATGTTAATGTCTAAAGTTCTGGGTTTGGCCTTGGGGCTTTGTTTAATGGTGGTAACTTTTTTCTCTCCACCCTGAAATGAAAGAAAATAAGTCTGGTCACAGGCATTGCAAAAGATCAGAAAATAAAGAACAGGCTTGTTGCACTGATTGGCCTGCCTGCATGGGCCAGATGGCAGCTCATTCAGAGCGCACCAGCTCAACTTGTCTTCAACCTCCCCGAGTTCTCCCACATTACACCTCTCCTCCACTCTCTTCACTGGTTACCAATTGCTGCCCGCATCCGCTTTAAGACACTAGTACTTGCATACAAATAAACCCTATAACCTCACCTTCCCACTCTGCTCTGCATCAGCCAACCTGCTTGCTGCCCCCTCACAGCGAGGGACAACTAATCACTCAACGAAATCCCAACTGTTTGCTGTCCCCGGCTACCAAATGGTGTAATGAGCTTCCTCCTGACATCAAGATGGCCGAAAGCCGACACATCTTTAGCCGAAGGCAGAAAACTTCTACACCTTGGAGATATTTATATATACACAAACATACATACAGTGTATACACACTGTATATATACTGTATATTTCTTGAAGCTGCACTTTCATATGGCTCTTTGAAGTTTTGCCTATTAAAACTAATGTACTTACAATGATTACTTGTTGTCTGGAGTTTGCAACTTCAGGGTTGAAAGCACTTCATTGGAAGTCACTTTGGATAAAAGCATAAGCTAAATGACTTGTAATGTAATGTAACACCTAAAACTCTGGGTGAGCCTAAAACTTGGTATTTTCTGCAAGAGATGGTGCGTTTTCTATTCATTGGTATTCTACTTGCACTTTCCTCTTTTGGAACATGTTAAATGCCAAAAAACTTGGTCCGTGACTAATTTTGTGATGTCCTGCAAGCCCTTACTTAATGTTAGAACGGATGGAAGTTAAGACAGGAAAACAAGACCGATACATACATCCTCAAAGGAGGGAAATAGGGTTGGGATGGCTGTGTTCTTCAGGTAGCGGATGCCCCATCGAATATCAAAGCAGTCCTCTTTAAAATGCTCGCTGCACAGGTACTGATGTCGACTAGGGGTCCACTCCTCCCGCTTCATGTTGCGTACCCATTTCTGGAGCCTGGACTTGTCTTGCAAGGGGAACCTTTGGGAGGGAGGGAGGGAAACATAAAGTAAAGGGGTGATTTGAAAGTGAAATATTTCAAAAGTTTCAGTAGTCGAGTATCGGCACTGCATATTTTGCACCTTTTCTAACATTATTATAACGCACATTTCCCTCCAACAGCCTCACAGTCTCCCCCTGTACCATTACAACAAGGTAATTATGATATACATTATATAGTACTAACACAGCGAACGTTCTTGTTATGTTCTTACTGCTTCTATGATTATTATCATCTTTGACTACAGTATACATTTAAACTAAGACACACCAGAAAGAAAACAGAAAACATACGGGTAGAAGCTAATTCTCTTGTCTTGTCTAGATGCTGTTCCCCCGCGGTTTTTGCAATTTTTTACAGCGCAGTACCGTGGCATATCTACACTGACACTACATTAAAACGCTTTACAGAGACACGTTTATTGCTACATTTTCTGAAAACACAAACCAGCAGAATTAGCAACCATTGCTAGTAACTAGCCTAGCTCGTAAACGGTCATTTCCGGGTTGTAGTCCACATAGCGGATATGACGTTTAGTCCATCAAGCTAGGTAACGTACCATTAAGATGACAAGTCGTTGCACAACTACGTGGAGGAGCTTATCTAATAAAATAATGCGTGCATGTCTAACTTAAGTAATCATCACCTATTACCTGAAAATAGAATGTAAAATAGTTAACTATATAATATAATGTACTGGTCTGAATATGTGTTTAGGTCTCGAACCTCAACCTAGCCAAAATAACAGAGTAAAGCAAAGACGGAAGTTTACGCAGTGTACATTCTTGTTTCTATTGCATTATTTTCGGACTGCCCCCCCCCCCCTCCTCATTCTCCACGTGCGCACTGTTTCCACCAATGGCAGTGATCCGAGTCACGGTTTTAAGAAATGGACCAATAAGGTTGCGAGTCGTGGTTTTACAGCTCAGGAATGCAGCTAGCAGGTCAACAATCGCCAGCTTTCGTTTCGCATCAGCTGGTGCTGTCTGCGGCTGATAGAGGTATCCTCTGGCTGTTTGTCAACTCGTCTCCAGGTAATCCTTCTTTCCAATACGTATTAACGTTTATTTGTCGTGGGTGGTTTATCTGCTACTGAGAACAAACAACAGAGTATCATTAACAAGCTTTTTTAAAGCAGAGCTGGTTTAAGTTTCTCTCTTATTTCACTAAAACAGTGAGCTGTCGTTTTCTTGAGCCCCACTCTGTTGTAACTAGTTAGCAAATTAACGTAGTATAACGTATGTTTTGAATGCTCTTTGAATAGTTTGTACCTGAATCTAAAAGTTTGACACCGTTTTAAAGTCTTCCTGCGTGTCAAGGGTGTGTGAAACGTCGTTAAGGCGGGCTGTCAAACTGTTCTATTTACAGCCGCAAAGGTGCCAAAACCAGCAGAATGGCCACAGCGCAGTCGGTGCTGCTGCTAGCAGTGCATGTTCTGCTGATCTCAGAGTTCATCCTGGCCACAAGGGACTACTACGACATTCTGGGGGTACCTAGAGATGCAAATGAACGCCTGATCAAGAAGGCCTTCCATAAGCTGGCTCTGAAGTACCACCCTGACCGAAACAAAAGCCCAGACGCCGAAGCCAAGTTCAGGGAGATAGCAGAAGGTAAGTAGGTCACTACAGTATGCCATTCCAGGGCAATGGGAACATACTTAAGTCTTTGAAATTATAATGAATGTATAGAATAGGTATAGGTAGATTGGGAAATGTCAGTGACAGTCTCATTGGAAGTGGCCAAAGTTAGTTAGTTAGGTTAGATAACATATTGTATACCGTATTTGTGAACGTTTAAAAAAAAAAAAAAAAAAAAAAAAAAAAAATTGATTATACAAGCATCTCTCTTCTCTAATGGGCCTTATTAAAGAAAATGGTACTGGAAAGGTCAACCATTTAATCCGTTGTATATGACAGGTGCCTTACTAGACTTATTAAGATCTATGGTATTTGAAAATCTATGGTACTTGAATATTTATATATATATAGATATAGATAGAGAGAGGTCATTTCCAATAGGACAATATTTCCTTATCGTTTTTCAGTCAACAAATGGCAATATCACTATATTGTTTAAGACTGAACCTACGAATGTTAAAAAATGTGCCCAAATTTTTGAGCAGCACTGTTATAGCAAGCAACACAATAAGTGATGCAAGGTGTCTTTGACTCTACCAGCATATGAGACGTTATCAGATGATAAGAGGAGGCGAGACTACGACCAGTTTGGCCACGGTCCGTCACCAGGGGGTGGCCAAGGAAGAGGAGGAGGAGGAGGAGAAAGAGGAGGAAGAGGAGGAGGAGGAGACGGAGACTACAACTTCAAGCAGCACTACCAGTCCTTTAACTTTGATGACATTTTCAAAGACTTTGACATTTTTGGTCAGCGACACCAACACCACTTTCACTCCCACTCCCAAAATCAAGCCCACCAAAAGAGACAGTTCGACAGCCAGTTTCAGGCCCATCGGGAGGCAATGAACAGACAGAAGAGACAGTTTCAGCAGGGGGGCTTCGGTGGAGGACTCTTTGATGACATGTTTGAGGACTTGGAGAAGATGTTCTCCTTTAACACACACAGTTCCAGGACTGACGGCAGATACCATGGCTCTGGGAAGCAGCACTGCAGGACAGTGACCGAGCGTAGGGGGAACATGGTGACTACTTTCACAGACTGCTCCTGAGACCAGCACAAAATGGCGCTCTACACTGGGCTGTCAGTTAGGACATTGCCGGTTTTTTAAATTGTGATTTTGGAATTGAATGCTAATTTATCACTTGGTGGAATAGACGATGGTTTTCGTGTGGCTTTTGTAATTTTCTGTATGTAATTTCCTCCAGGAACAAATATCCAAGCTGACCTGATGAAGGGCTGCTTCCAAGCAATAACTCCCTCAAATTATTGCTCATAGCACAGTCCATTATTTAGCTTTCAAGGTGCATTATGTTTACTTATGATGGTACAATCTATTTTAGACTCAAGTATGGCCTAAGGTTAAAAGATAATTGGAATTTAAAATCATTTCATTTAAAGGAATGATGCAATAAACTATATTAAAACACCACAGGAACATTCATTCTGCAGCTATTCAGGTCATACTATTATGTTCTCTACATTATAAACCTTCTGCATGTAAAACCAGGCTCATCTAAGCATAGTGTGCTCTGAACATGTACCTTTTCTCTTTAGGTTTAGTGTTTTAATAATTATCTTAAAGATTGGCAAAAATTACAGTTTCATAAATGTCAGTTCATAGTACATGCATCGAATATTTCTGTGAAAATGAAGCTCCACATCCTGCGATGTTGGCTATTAACTTTTACCTCATTTTAGTTGCTTCCTACAGAGTTGCATCTACCTTTTACTCAGTCAGGGTAGGACATTCAAATCAGTCCCATGACAAATGCTGGCAAACGTAGCCACAGGCAAAGTTTGCGTACTCTCTCAGCTGTTGTTTTGATGAGTCATCTACCAGTGAAGCTAAACGGACTGAAACGTTTTCTGAACTGATCACAATGTGCAATATTTAGCACCTTTGCTCTTCATGTTGCCTCTTTCATAGACAGTGTTGTTTTAACGTCATTGTCTTATGTCTGCACTTTGTGTGTGTGTGTGTGTGTGTGTGTGCATGTGCGTGTGTTTGTGTGTACGCAGAGTGGCCTGAATGTTGATTGGTGGCATAATGCTTGGAGGAATGAATAAAAAGTTTCAAGAGCAAATATTTCATTTAATAGATCTTTTTTTT
>NC_045755.1:8332652-8346204 GCF_008692095.1 Etheostoma spectabile | reverse complement strand
TTCAACACCATTTTTATATATTCTTAGCTGCTTCTCAGTTTACAATTTATGACAAAGGAAATCTGCAATTAAAATGGAAAACTGAAAGAAAAACAGAAAAAAACTAAACAAGCTGTGAGGAACTTTGATCCTCCTGAACCAAGCCACAACAAAAAGTTAAAGTGTCACGTAAACCCAAGGAGGAGATGTCCACGTCCACAACATAGACTCCAGTAGAGCGCACTATCTCAAGACAAATATTAGTTTAAAAAAAAGAAGAAAAAAAAACCTTGCTTGATTTCTACCAAATACGAGATGTGGCCCTATTTATTAGCTCAGTCTTTGCCATCCATATCAATGTTTTTATTTTGTGTGATCAAATTTTCTTTATTTTTATTTTCAGAAATTAACAGATAGAAACAATAAACTGAGACATGGAATGCATCCCAAAAAACAGAGGAAAACATATCAATGTTAATGGGTAAATAACAATTATATCAATTAACTATACTTAGCATTTATTTTATTGAGTCCCATCCATCTTAAGCAGCATTTAAATAGCACATAACAAAGTGGAATAACTTTTTTTATTTTTTGCTTTTAAAGCAATCCAGCTGAATGTTCATGAGATCTGACTCCAAAGAGATGAATGAAAATGTCAATGAACGCAGCATACAGTATAACAATCCTTTCAATTTCTAGGTAGACTAGAGATTACCTTTTACTGGTGACATAGTACAGTTTAATATCTAAAGATGAGATGGGACCAACTGTAGCAAAATCCAGAACAGCCCTACATCAAAACTATGCTCACTAAGCATATAACAAAGTCACTGGTTCCTAAATGTAAGTTATAGTGTCCTAGGGTTTCTTGAAAGGTGCTATACATAAAATTTATTATATGGTAGTCCATATGGCTTGCATGTGTTAAATCATACTGTATGATCAATGCCAGTGATGATCCACTTGAGAGCCTTTGTAAACTTGTTTCATTACTAATCTAAAATGTGTTACGCTGGTGAGATTAGTAAGTAACTCGGGTCTGACATGCTTGACCATGCTTACAAGGTCTTTTCTCTTCTGTGAAAATCGATCCTAAAATGTCCCAGTCAGAATGCAAATGCTGTAAACATACTGTAAACATATTCCTCGTAAATCTTTACAACAATTCACCTAATTAACCAAGCAACCCTACCCTATTGCACAGTTCACCTTTCATCAAAACTTGCCGTTTTCAGCGTGTAACATTAGCTTGCCACCTCGAAAGTTTTTCTTTTTGTAAAGGAGCAAAGCTGGCGGCTTATCTTAGAAGGGTCCTTTATTTTTATTTATTTATTTAACCAATGAACGCCCATTTAAGTCTGATCCAGACTATACCATACAAGAACAAATGTGCTTGCAGCAGCCAAACCTCTGGGTCTATACTACAACAGACTTCTTTTTTGTAGGAGGAAGAATATTATTTGTTCTTTCAAAAATAACATAGACTCAATTTAACGAAAAATAAAAAAACTGAAATAAAAAAAACTGGATGCAGCATGACTATGTATTCTGCCCATTTTTAACCACATAATTCACATCAAATGACAAAAAGGAAAGAAAGCAGGCTCAAACGACTCGTTTCCTGACTCTTTATAATACTGCTAAGGATTAATGAAAGCTTATTTTCCAATTTCATAAAAACCCTTGCACAGATTTCATGCTTTATCATACACTTGGTGCATTTAATCCCACCATTTGTGCTGACTCATGTAGCCTCTCGCTGTCTGTCAATTAAATATTCCCAGATGCCTTTTGATGGCCTGTTCATTAACTCTCTCTGTCTATCTCTCTCGTACAAAAGAGGCGGCCTGTTCTCTGATTGCAGTGTAGTATGAGTCTGCTTGCACAAACGGATACTTTTTGATTGATACTGCAAGAACTGCAACACAATGTCCAACATGATACCTTCAGTTACACTCAACAATGGAGCAAAGATGCCCATTGTGGGTCTCGGAACATGGAGGGTAAGGCTGAACATGTAATACTTATAATAGAGAAGGGTTAGAAAACAGATGGATGTACATTATGGACTTGATACTTTGTCTCTACTCCTATTCTCTCAGTACCTCAGGGGTTCTCTGGTCTAAATTATTTGTATTGTCTATGTTTTTCATTTTCCGAGTCCTCTGCCTTGCTGCCTGAATTCACTGCAAACTAGGTTGAAAAGTACAGGGACGTCTAAATATCTAAGTAGTGCAACTGCACCACAATAAATTGATGAATCTCAAATTATTAATAGAAGGTTAATCAAAATGTAAATATTAACATTGTACTGCACACAAACCTCTGCCCGAACACATCTGGTAGTAGGCTACTAGTGATACCAGCAATGACAACATGCCCTTTACTGTACATTCATATTTTCTAGTGATATGATACAAGGCCAGAACGAGCCAGCACAAAAGACAGTCACTACCATAGCTACATATTTTATTCACTATATTGATGCTTTTTTTTGTATCCTCCTCCCTCTGTAGGCAGCCCCAGGAAAGGTCACTGAGGCTGTTAAGGTGGCAATAGGTGCTGGTTACAGGCACATTGACGGTGCTTACATGTACAAGAATGAGGAAGAAGTCGGGGCTGGAATTAATGCAATGATTGACCAAGGAGTGGTTAAGAGGGAGGACCTCTTTATTGTCAGTAAGGTATGGTAATACAGCCAAAGTCAATAAACACACTCTAAAAACGCTCTAAAATACGGCAACTGTGTTGAAACAGGACAAGTAGACATTTCAATTCTAATTCTTGTACAACAACATGTAGAAGATGTTGTTAGCCAGGGTCTTTTGTTCACTCCCCTTCAAGATGAACCAACAAAAACACTGTACACTGACCGATAAAGTATGTTTTATACTTCTTCATAGTTGTGGTGCACCTTCCACATTCCGTCTCTGGTGAGGGGAGCCTGTGAGAAGACGCTCAGGGACCTGAACCTGGACTACCTGGACCTTTACCTCATGCATTACCCAATGGGAGCCAAGGTTTGGACTGTCCTTTCCTTTGGATTGTTCTGACAACCAAAAGACTAAGCTCTGGTCAGGCTCAACCTTTAGCCCAGTTCAACTGTCTAGTAAAGTAAACTTGACATCAGAGAAATAACTAACAGTTAAAGTTAGTGATAATGTTTTGCACACTTTGTTGTGAAGTAAATCCTCTACATCAGGAAATGCTCACAAGTTAACTTTTTCAAACCAAATCCAGCTAAAACCATTAAAGACATAAGTATTCAAACTTCTTAGCATAAAGCTTCATATTTGGCGGCCTTTATGAGCAAAGGAACATCATAAATTAGCGTGTTAACCTAGCGCTAAACAGCTTGTCTAATACAGTGTTGGACAGATGTATGAATGTCAGTGTCAAGTAATGGATGGTTGCTAAGCACACATGGTTACATAGTAAGAGAAAATGATGCCTTGTATGACGCACCCTTGGGTGAAATCACATGTCTAACAACATCCATGTTTGTACTTGTACTTTTTTTTTTGCTTTCTTTATGTTACACGCACACACTCGCACACACTGTGTTGGTCAGTTGTTGTTGAATATTTTCAACAACAATCATGTGAATAATGAAATGCTTTTTTTTTTTTTTTTACTTATGAATTAGGGGACAAGCACTGATGAGTTCTCATTTGCAGCCTATAGCCTGAAAATATATGTGGGCTGATTAGATTTTAGAGCCAAAGTCATCCAAAGAAAATAATTAAATTACAAACACCGGAGCATTTCTTTCAGTGACATTTTGCAGATTTACAAAGAATCTAAATGACTTAAGGCAAGTTTTGTAGAAATTAAACACATTAGAATATTTGTAAACACAATGAATTGTAAAATGTAATCTCTGTAATCAAGGATGATTACGATACACTGGCCATTGTGCTAAAGTGCAGAGAGTGGCCTATCCAAAACCCAGACATAAACCCCCAAAAAACATCTGGGGAGAGACCTGAAGGTGGCAGTTCACAGACGCTTCTAATAAAAATCTGACAGAGCTTGAGCGGATCTGTCAAATAGAATGGGATAAACTTCCAAAATCCAGGTGTTCAAAGCTTGTAGAGAATTACCCCAAAAGACTTAAAGCTCTAATTGCTACAAAAGAGACTTTGACAAAGTACGGAATTAAGGGGCTGGATACTTATGCAAATTAGAGATTTCAGTCGAGGTGCTTGGTTCTGGTTCTTACAACTAAACAGTACACTAAATGTTCCTCTAATAAAATTGCGGCAAGAAATAGGCAATACAGCAACAGAAACTTGATTCATATGTGACAGCGCTGCCCAGTTCCCGAGCTTTTATTGCCACAGTAGACTCCTTGGCTCTGGCTGGTTGTTTATCTCCGGGTGCAGTGGAATCTTGCATATGCCACTAGGAGCACTAGGGGGAGGCAGAAGAACGTGTTTTTTTTCTCCAAAAATGATCTGTCTAATGTAGTATCAGGATATAGTGACTGTTTCAGCAGATATGAAAGAAAAATTGTGTTCACAAAAGTTAACCTGCCTACTGAACATTTAGTAGGGTAAGCTAAGTCTTATTATCAGAAATAAGAACATTGCAACTTCATGTTTTGACGTTCTCAAAGGCAATGGAAAAGCTGGTGGATGCTGGGTTGGTCAAGGCTATCGGCATCTCCAACTTCAACAAAGACCAGATTGAAGCCCTACTCAACAAGCCCGGCCTCAGGTACAAGCCTGCCACCAACCAGGTACAAAACAAGATTGCCGGTCTGCTACCTAATGCAGAAAGAAGAAAATAAAAGCTAACGTAGTTGCATGTTCCTTCAGATTGAGTGCCACTCGTATCTGACCCAAGAGAAGCTGATAAACTACTGCCACTCAAAGGGCATCTCAGTGACAGCTTACAGCCCCCTGGGCTCTCCTGACAGACCCCGGTGAGAGGCGGTGTCACCTATCATACACAGAGCTCACAGAAAAGTGTCTACACATAGATATAAGATATGAAGTGTTATTCTTTTCTGTTCTTATTTACAAAAGGGCTTCATCTGATGATCCCTCTCTGCTGGAGGAACCTAAGATCAAGGCTATTGCTGACAAGTACAACAAGACTCCAGCGTAAGTAACAAAGAAAAAAAATCTCTTCCCCTTACTTTCTCTTGGAAAAATACTGCCAACATTTGTATTATTAACCCCCACCAAGGAGGTTGTATTTTTGGTTTGAATTGTCCGTTTGTTTGTTTGTTTGGCAGCAGGATTACGGAAAAACTACTGGCACCATTTTTATGAAACTTGATGGAATTATGCGGTGTCGGAATAATCTGAAAAAGTTTCCAACTGGGAAAGTTCACACTGCATTAACATTGTGAAATAAGGCATGCCTATGCAGAGGGCTGTGCTCTCAATGTGTCCTTTTAGTGTTAATTGTGGAATGCACAACTAAGTTTGGTAAGGAAACACTTTAATATTGGTTGTTATTAGTACTAAGGTAGCATAACACGAAAAAATGAGCACATTCATTGGGTAAAGAAAACATAATGGGTTGTAGGGATATTTCAGTGTGATGTGTTTCGGTCAGTGGGTCACAGTGAAATAAAAGTACTATTATAATGTAAAAATACTGTTACACGTAAACATCCTGAATTGAAATGTTACTTTAGTAAATGTATGGAGCCTAACTATCATTGGGAAAAATGTACTTTAAGTAAAAGTACTCAATGCAGAAAAAAAAATTTGAAAATCTAAACAGTTCTGTTGATTAACTAAGTGTTTAGCCAGCTAATCATTTCAGCTAGACTTGTAGGCCTATATATTGTTGGGTAGTTTAATTTATAATAAAACAATGTATTTTACAAACTAAAGATATTCTTAATTTGTAAAGTAACTACAGCTGTCAGATTAATGTAGTGGAGGAAAAAGTACATTTCCCTCTGAAATGCAGTGGAAAGAAGTAGAAAGTAGCAGGTCCCTCAAATTTGTACTTAAGTACAGTATTTGAGTAAATGTACTTAGTTACAGTCCATCAATGTAGGATCGATATCACAGCCCCCTCTCCCATGGATGGATGAAGAGGTTTGTCACAGAGCTCTAACCATGGGAAATTAAACATCAGTAATTCGTAATTATAGTCATGCAAAGATGTTCAGGAAAAATCCTAAACACTGCTTATATAAGGCTGTTTTTCCACCAGGTTCTCATCAGGCTCCACATCCAGAGGAATGTGATGGTCGTGGTCAAGTCAACAACGCCCCATCGGATCAAGGAAAACATCCAGGTTTTGTATACTTCAACAGCTGATTGCTGTATTTTCTTGTAAACCGTTAGTGACATTTTTTTTTTTTTTTTACAAATGCTGCCACTAGCCATCGCACAGGCCGCTTCATTTCTCCATCCTCTAAGAAGAATCTGTATGGCTATCATAAAACTAGTCTAGACCCAGCTTTTTATGTGCTTATCTATCTTGGTTACGATTGACCCATCACCCAAACGAATAATCTTGGGATGAAAGGAAAACTGACATAAATTATCATGTGACCCGGTCCAAAATTCCTGGACCTTATCTCAGATCCCTTTCCCATGTATTCTTCTAGGTTCTGAATAAGCATTGAACAATACCCAGAAGCCTCATGACCTTTTTATCAACGCCTTATTTAAACATTCTGGTGTCTTTAGGGCTGAAGAACTGGATCCACTAATCTAGTGTACTGATACAGGCTCATTTTCAGATGTAGACTTAAGAGGTAAAGTTGAGGTTGAGTTAAACCACTTTCAAGAGATATATCTATTTTGTTAAGGTTTTGGTAATTGGCAAAAATTTGGATCATGTGCTTTATACTTGCATTTCATACTGTAAGTCATTTTTGCTTAGCTGTTCTTTTTCGTTCAGTTGTTTGACTTTGAGTTGAGTGAAGACGACATGAAGACCATGCTAAGCTTTACCGAGAAGAGAGCATTCAAACTACAATGGTAAGTAGACAGGGAGACAAAGACAACAATATGATAATACAAGAAATTGTAGGTTATACACCAGGTTACTGGACCCATTATCGCTAGTAATGGATGTTTCCTCTTCTTTTCTCTAAAGGGCCTCATCACACAAAGACTACCCACTGAATGCAGAATACTAGCTCATCACACAACATGCTGCACCGTTTCTGCCTAGCTTCCACTATTAAGCCCTCTTTATATTCAGAATCTACACACTGTTATCAAACCACTACCCGGCTAATGTGAGAGCCTAACATTATATGTTTAGCTTCACCTGAACCATTTTTATATAATACTTGCTATTGAAACTATTAACTCAACACAATTTCTGAACACGTAGGTTGCGTGAATAAAGCTTTTTTTTTTTTTTTTTTTTTACATCCTGTTTTGTTAGGATGTAGTGGTTGAGTTGACATAAGATAAATTTGTGGGTCAATACCTAACAAGGTGTAAATGACGTCACTGTACAGGCTATGTAGAAGCAGGCTGCTTCTAGTGACAAAGTACAAATACCAAAGTTAGGTATCCACCGCACAAATGTTAAAGCTGCAGTAGGGAGTTCTGAGAAAACGTGGACTTAGCCTAAAAATTTGAACAAGCACACCTTACAGGTCCCTCCCCCTTGCTCTCTGCTGCGCCACAGCTCCTCCCCCACAGCGGGGCCTGCCGTGAACGCGCAGGCTAGTAAGCAGGGCCACCGATGCTTTCCACATCCTCATGGACAATACAGGGGATTTAATCTGAGGAGGGTATAGCTTATGTAAACAATTTGCTTATATAAATTATTTATATTTTGTAAATTTTTTTCAATAAAAGGGTTTAAAATGATTTTTCATGTAATCGCTCATTTGTGAGAACAAAAGTAGCACGTTACACAGTACATTACTGAATTACCTTTTGGATCAATTTAAAACCGTAAACTTTCAGTAGGAATGATGAATGACTGAGGAAGCTCAATGAGCCAAGGAATAATAACATCTTAGAAATATGTAGGTTTTATTAGAATATGGGTAAAATAAATCAGCTTTTTTTGCAAAGTACTCCTGCACAAGGAAATACTGAACATTTTGATTTGGACTGAAAGACGATTCCTTCACGTGCCTGTGTCCGGGGCCATGTCTGACCTGTTGAAGGAGCACAAAGAATTTGTGTCAGACATTTGATTTACAAATTACACCCTGAGGGGAAAGAAAACATGTTTAAAAATAATCAAAAGTAGAAGTCTGCCTTGCCAAACGTTGACAGGACAGCGAACAATTAAAGTAGTTTAACCATAACTACATTTATTGTGATCGACAAAAACACCTTTTGGCTTGCTAACTGTAGCATCGAAATAATATTACTATACTGAGGGTGGAGAGTTAGCAGGTAAAGTTAATCTTCACTGCTACAACATTCCTGCCGTGCCACAAGCTACGGAGTAAACTGAGATTTGCGCTATCACCAGTGTACTGAAAGTGTACTGTAACCATCGATATCTTAGTTGTGTAGTTCTTAAAAATGAAACAAATCCAGCAGGGATACTTACATGTCAAGCAAAATGTGGCTAACGCTACTCAAATCCGTGTTGAATCCTTCCAGTAGGCGTAGCTCCCTCCACCTTTGAAAAGCCGCTTCGATGTTGACCCTCGTTTTATTCTGGCTCGGTTAAATTCTTCTTTTTAGCTCCTTTTCGTCATCGTCTTCTTCTGTTAGCCCGTCTTTGTTTTCCGAGCAGTGTCACTCGAGAAATTGGCAGTTTTCCTGAAAAGTTGTTTCTCCCGATTAGCACAGCTGCAGTGCACTAGCAATCTTGGCTCGAACGGCGGTACGCGCTGTGCGGGGGAGGGGTATGAGCACCGCGTACACGAGAGTGATTGACACTGCTAGACAGTCCTCCTCGCTCTGATTGGCTGTTTCTGACCGGAGCGGTGTATTTCGCAAGTGGCAGCAGGAGCACAGGGAGGAGCAGCAGGAGCTTGATTTTTTCACAGATTATCTGTCTCATGTTCTGCTGTCAGGACATAGTGACAGTTTTAACAAATATGTAAAAAATACATTTTTACAAAAGTTACCTACTGAAGCTTTAATGTAGATAAGTATTAAACATATTGCAAGACCAATGTGGTAAGTTTTGACCAAACTAAAAAAGGCAGTATGAAAAAGTTTGTTTGCAAACTAGGTAACACTTTTGGTGAGGATAATGCATAACTCATGATTTAATGCATGAATAAATGCATAGATGCATCAGAATTTCCTGTTACTTATCGCTAACCATTAGTTAAAATTAAATGTGATTAGTTCACAATTACACATTTAATGGTAACTCATAATTAATTGATATGTGGCCAAATCAACAGTATTACCACAGAAATATGAAGCCTTTTTTTCCCCCAAACTAGTCATCTGGTGCAAGCATTTACATGTTGATGCACCAAACCAAAATCTTCTAGGAGGTTCCGATTGACAAATAAGTGGGGAATGGATTGGAATCGAGAAAGAAAAAAAGATTGTTTTATATTTATGAGAATGTTCTTTTTTTAATATCTGGCTAACCTTACTTTTAAACACTAACTAGTCGGATCATCAAAGTTAAATCTTATTTCCCCAACTACAAATAAAAATGAAACATTACTATGACAATACAATAAAGTGTGTCTGTATTTTAGTGAGTGTAGACACCGGTCCTGTAGACAGTATGAAGTCTACAGAAGCATATTGTTTATTCCCTCAGTCTCACTATTAGGTTTTCTGACCCCTAGTGGTCACTCAGTGGAACCAACTTCAACTTGCCTGAGTGTTTCTTTCCCCTGCTCAACTGTGTAGGAAACTTGCATCGACTTCTTTTTTTTGTATTATCTTCAACAGGACTTTATTTTGATGCTTAACAAAAAATCAGTTCACACGGGAAGTGAAAGCGACTATTTTGTAACGGTGTTCTACACATGATGCCGTCTGTGACTCACATAGTAATAGTAGGAGGTGCTTTGTCATTGTATTAAGATCTGCATTTCAATCATTACATCAATGTATAGTCACGTGAAATCATATAAAAACATAATTTCAGTGAAATGTGATGTCTCAGACCATTCAATTCATGCATTAACAGATATAACTGAAATAATTGGGTATAAAGAAGTCTTAGGAGTGTGCGTAAAACTGGTTACAAGTTTTCACAGAGACACACCTGGTAACAAAGAAAGTCAATTTTTCTGTTGATGAATGTAATATGAAAATATAAATCTGAAGCAAGGCCACACTGCTTTAAAGAACAGGAAAGTGAGCACTGTAGAGTGTAGAGAAGCACACCACAGCACCCACTGTTAAATCAGCATTTTTCATTTCAATATTCAGCATTAAATGGAAAGTCCTTGTGCTTTGTGCTCCTGCAGAGAGAAAATGAACAGGGGAAAAAAAAAAAAAAGGAAAATTAAAAAAGGTTGCCCCACACACGACATCTTCTAAACAATGTATGTTACCAAAAGAAAAGAACAAAATGATGTACGATCTCACCAATGCATTGGGCAGACTCTCCAGTTCCTGTTAAATCCTGATATAGTCTTCATTTCCTCCTCAGTTAGTTCAAAGTCAAACACCTGCAAAGATTTAAACAACGGTCTTCATGCAGGAGAAAAGAGGCTAAGTATGCGAGGCACATTAAAGGCTAATCCTAGAAAAAAAATCTGAGCTATTTCCAAGCTAATTACCTGGAAATTCTCCTGAATGCGTTGAGGTGTGATTGACTTGGGGATCACAATCACGTTCCTCTGGATGTGGAAGCGGATCAGGACCTGGCAGGACCAGGGAAGGAGAAAGCGTATTAACGTGTGAACGTGATCAAAAGGTCCTAACTTTAAGTGCAATAACAGCGAGGGCCATGTGCGTGGATTTTGCACGCTTTTTTTTTTTTTTTTTTAAGGAAAAAAAAAAAAGGAACAAGCACTCTTCTTCTTGTGTGTGTTTGTGCGCACGCAATAACTATTTGAAGCTTTGTTTGGTTCAATTTCATTACTAATTTATTCCAGACAGTGCTGTACCTGAGCTGGCGTCTTCTTGTGCTTCTCAGCAATGGCTTTAATGTTCGGATCTTCCAGCAGTGATGGGTCTTCTGGTTTAGCCCTGCAATTTCAATACAATCACCCGGTATTAAATACCAAACCTGAACACATCGCATTCATTTCGTAAACAAAATAATGAAAATACCTCAGAAAAAGGCTTACTACAAATTAACCACAATGAAACAGTGCTGCAAAGACAGGCAGCTGGGGAAAAAGGTTTTCAAAGTTAAATCAGACTAATAAAAAAAGCTTTAATGACACCAACTTATCTCTGCAGAAAAAAAAACAACCACTTGTTACTTAATATATAAATCAGGACAAACCATGCCAAACCACATAGACAAAGAGGAACAGCAGTCACAAGTTGAAACTAACCAAAAGGGATGTGACAGACATAAAACTGAATCAGCATTCAAGCAAATATGACCCACTCCGTAGCAGTGTGGTGATATAGATAGGTAAGTCCTGTCTCGTGTTATTTGGACACAACTGACCAGGGTCTGTCCGGGGAACCCAGGGGGCTGTAGGCGGTCACCGAGATGCCCTGGGAGTGGCAGTAGTTGATCAGCTTCTCCTGGGTCAGGTACGGGTGGCACTCCACCTAGAGAGACAAACACAAAACTCTTGGGCTGCACTGCAGAAACCGGGGAGTGATGCATTAATCAAATGTTTACTTTGTGTGTGTGTGTGTGTGTGTGTGTAACTGTCCAGGCTTCTAGTTATTAAACACACACACGTGGCTTCAAAGTGAGCTTCAATTATGTTCAATTTGCTCTTCAATGTCTTGGTCAAGGACATTCGTTACATTTATGTAAAGTAAAAAAAAAGAAGAAGTGCCTTAAACTATACTAATTCTTTTAAAATCTTAAATATTTTGCACTACAGCCACTGCACACACTACCATGGTGTTTATTAAAACAAATGGAGACTGTCTCAATACCTTCCACTTCGGTTGACTAAAATGACACTGCTTCTACATAAGCTAAGCACACACCCTATCATGGTCCTTGCATGCAGACCTTTGTAATCACTTCTTAAATTGTTAACTCTTTATATTTGATGATACCTTTCAGTCGGGTTTCCGACCACACCACAGCACTGAAACGGCTCTTGTCAAAGTCTTTAATGCATCCACCTTAACACAGATAGTGGAAAATTTCAATTTAGTATACTTGATCTCAGTGCTGCATTTGACACGGTCGACCATGACATATTACTAGACCGATTGGAAAACTGGGTAGGACTTTCTGGCTTAGTACTAAACTGGTTTGAATCCTACCTAAAGAATAGGGATTACTTTGTGTCAATAGGTAATTATACATCTGAGCGTACAAATATGACGTCGGAGTTCCGCAAGGCTCCATTCTGGGGCCTCTTCGTTTAACATCTACATGCTTCCACTGGCTCAGATAATGGAAAAAAACAAAATAAGTACCATAGGTATGCGGTACACAAATTTACATAACCCTATCGCCAGGGGACTATAGTCAAATACAAAAACTGACTAACTGCATCAAACAAATTAACGATGGATGTGCCAGAACTTTCTGAAATTAAATGAAGGAAAAACTGAGGTAGTTTTTGGAAAAAAGAGGAACGATTAAAAGTCTGCGCTCAGCTTCAAACAACAATGTTAAAAAACAACAGACAAAGCCAGAAATCTTGGTGTAGTCATGGACTCAGACCTGAACTTTAACAGCCACATTAAGACAATTACAAAGTCAGCCTACTATCACCTAAAGAACATATCAAGTGTTAAAGTACTTAGTGTCAACAGGACTTGGAAAAACTGGTCCATGCTTTCATCTTCAGTAGACTGACTACTGTAACGGGGTCTTTACAGGTCTCCCTAAAAAAATCAATCAGACAGCTGCAGCTGATTCAGAACGCTGCTGCTCGAGTCCCTAAGAACAAGGACTGGATCACACACTCCAGTTCTGAAGTCTTTACACTGGCTTCCTGTGTCTCAAAGGATTGATTTCAAAGTACTCTTGCTAGTTTATAAATCCTTAACGGTTTAGGTCCAAAATACATTTCTGATCTGCTACTACACTATGACCCCCCCAGACCTCTCAGTCATCTGGACAGGTCTACTTTCTGTCCCCAGAGTCAGAACTAAACAGGGTGAAGCAGCTTCAGTTTCTATGCTCCTCATATCTGGATAAACTCCCAGAACCTGTAGATCCGCTGCTACTCTCAGTTCTTTAAATCAAGGTGAAGACCTTTCTTTTTGATGCTGTTTCTTTAAATTAATGCTCATTCTTAATTTTTATGCTGCACTGTAACTTTTATTCTTGTGTTTTATGTGTCCTAATGTTTCTATTTGTTTTTAACTGTTATTCATGTGTCTTATGATTTTATGCTTATGACTTTTAACTGTTTGTACTTGTGTTTATCTGTTTTAATGATTTTGTGTAAAGCACTTTGAATTGCCCTGTTGCTGAAATGTGCTATACAAATAAAGCTGCCTTGCCTTGCCTATATTTCTGTGAGTAATTTGTATGTATGTATGTGAGATATACACTCACCTATAGGATTATTAGGAACACCATACTA
>NC_045755.1:8332542-8332642 GCF_008692095.1 Etheostoma spectabile | reverse complement strand
TGACCCCTTTCGCCTTCAGAACTGCCTTAATTCTACGTGGCACTGATTCAAAAAAGTGCTGAAAGCAATCTTTAGAAATGTCGGCCCATATTGATAGGAT
>NC_045755.1:8332379-8332532 GCF_008692095.1 Etheostoma spectabile | reverse complement strand
AGTTGATGGAGATTTGTGGGATGCATATCCAGTGCACGAAGCTCCCGTTCCCCCACATCCCAAAGATGCTCTATTGGGTTGAGATCTGGTGACTGTGGGGCCGTTTTAGTACAGTGAACTCATTGTCATGTTCAAGAAACCAATTTGAAATGA
>NC_045755.1:8332073-8332369 GCF_008692095.1 Etheostoma spectabile | reverse complement strand
GCTTTGTGACATGGTGCATTATCCTGCTGGAAGTAGCCATCAGAGGATGGACATGGTTAGAAACAATGCTCAGGTAGGCAGTGGCATTTAAACAATGCCCAATGTGCACGAAGGGGCCTAAAGTGTGCCAAGAAAACATCCCCCACACCATTACACCACCACCACCACCAGCCTGCACAGTGGTAACAAGGCATGATGGATCCATGTTCTCATTCTGTTTACGCCAAATTCTGACTCTACCATCTGAATGTCTCAAGAGAAATTGTGACTCATCAGACCAGGCAACATTTTTCCAG
>NC_045755.1:8331944-8332063 GCF_008692095.1 Etheostoma spectabile | reverse complement strand
ACTGTCCTATTTTGGTGAGCTCTTGGAGATTGTAGCCTCTTTTTCCTAATGTAGTGGAGATGTGTGGTACCCGGTGGGGTCTTCTGCTGTTGTAGCCCATCCACCTCAAGGTTGTGCGT
>NC_045755.1:8262082-8331934 GCF_008692095.1 Etheostoma spectabile | reverse complement strand
GGCTTCACAAATGCTTTGCTGCATACCTCAGTTGTAACGAGTGGTTATTTTTAGTCAAAGTTGCTCTTTTATCAGCTTGAATCAGTCGGCCCATTCTCCTCTGACCTCTAATCAACAGGCATTTCGCCCACAGGACTGCCGCTCACTGGATGTTTTTCCCTTTTCACAACATTCTTTGTAAACCCTAGAAATAGTTGTGCGTGAAAACTGAGCAGATTGTGAAATACTCAGACCGGCCCGTCTGGCACCAACAACCATTCCACGATCAAAATTGCTTAAATCACCTTTCTTTCCCATTCTGACATTCAGTTTGGAGTTCAGGTGTCCTTGACCAGGACCACACCCCTAAATGCATCGAAGCAACTGCCATGTGATTGGTTATTAGATAATTGCTTTAATGAGAAATTGAACAGGTGTTCCTAATAATCCTTTAGATGAGTGTATGCGTGTTTGTTGTGTTATGGTTATCTAAGTTAATGGATGCCTAAAATTTCCCTTGGGATGAATAAAGTATCCATCTGTTTACTATTCAATTTTCTATAATATATCACTTTCTGCTTTTTTGTATTTGCAATGAATTGTTTAAAAATCAAGAGTACATTTTTGTGATTGCATTGAGCATGAGTCTATAGAGCCTACTGTACTTATTTGACCTCATTCCAAGGGATATATTTGCTCCTTTGTTCTGTGTTTGACGATAAAGAGCAGAAGGTTGCTGTAATTGAATATACAACAAGACCAAACAAAACAAGACAATGATGGTAATTGGTCCAGCCTAAGGGGAAGCTGTGGCCCATTACGAATTACCAAGACATTAATTTCTCAGACCTGATAAGAGGAGACAGATGATGCCATTATGGCCCCTTGCTCTTTAGGAACAGCCATTTTGACATGCACTGTATCTGTTTTCTTGCTGCTCAGCAGCATCGACTCAAAAATGTTTTTATCTAAAAAGGCTGCATATGTAATGGCGTTTTTCCATTAATGGTACCTGCTGGACTCACCCGCATGCCCCATCCTCCTTTTTTCATAACTGAGTTGTACCACCTCATGCATGAGGCGAACGTGGCTGGTCGTCATATCCATAGGAAACTGTCGTGACCTAACACGACACACAATGTCGAAGGTGTGTTGCTTTTTGATTCTTGGCATGTGGCCAGAAGACAAAGTTTGTTTCAAAAGAAGCTGGAGGCAGCATTAAAAAAACAAACAAAAAAAACACGCTGACTAAACTATTTTAACACGGCGGATTTGTTCCTTTTGGTATTGCCTCAGCTCGCTTGGAACCTCAACTGAGGCGGTACTAAAAAAAGTCCGTGGTAGCAAGTACCAGGGACTTTTTTCTGTAATGGAAAGCAAAAAAAGGCGAGTAGAGTCGAGGTGAGTCAAGTAGGTACCATGCAGACGCCATAAGTTTAAACAGCAGCTGGACCCCATAGTTAGTTTTTGTCTTTGTGTACCTGGTTGTTGGCTGGCTTGTATTTGAGGCCTGGCTTGTTGAGAAGAGATTCAATCTGCTCCTTGTTGAAGTTGGAGACACCGATAGCTTTGACCAAACCAGCATCCACCAGCTCTTCCATCCCCTGAGGAAATTCACCATAAAAAACAAAACACCCTTGAATGAGTTTTGGTTTTGAGACTGTAGCTCATACTAATTCCTTCTTGTTCCACTTAATCAAGCCATTGCTCTAATTTGTCTCCACTCTTATAGTCAAATCCCTGATCTGAGGTCTTGTGCTGTCACATTTTAAGCCTATTCTAGTCTAAACTAAAAATTTTAAGCAAAAATCCCTCCAACTTTGCCAACTTTCTGTTTTTTTTAAGGTCCCTTTTCTTCCTGACTTCCTCAAAAATGTTGATAAAAACAAACATGAGCTTAAAAATGCTGATTGAAAAAGTATTCTGGTTTTAACATCAAACACACACACACCTTTGTTTTGCTAATTCCCAACAAGTTTTTATTTGTTTGATACTAGCGAGTGGTTTGTCAGTTTAACTCACCTCCCATGTCTCCAGGAAGTGAGTACTGTCACTGATCGTCTCACCTGCGCTGTCTAAAGGAAAGAGCTCACTGCCAGCCTGTAGAATTACAAAGAGATTAATAGACTTTGGGTTTACACCGCACTTGATATTTCTCACACACACACACACTGCTGAAATAATAGCGCGCCTACCTTGAAACCCATGGGCCAGTGCACTAGATAGAGATCAAGGTAGTCTAGTTTCAGATCACTGAGAGTCTTCTCACAGGCTTGCCTCACCAGGGACTTCTCATGAAAAGTGCACCACAACTATGGCATAAAAAAGGACAAAGAAGTTAGCTAGAATGAATGTTCAGAAATCCAGTATTAACACATTTTACATACATTACATAAACTGTTCCGATGCCTACTTGTGGAAGAAACAATAATAAGGACACGCACATGCACCCACAACTCACCTTGCTAACAATGAAGAGATCCTCTCGTTTGGCCACGCCATCCTTGATCGTGGCCTGAATGCCTTCTCCCACCTCGGCCTCATTCTGGTAGACATACGCTCCATCAATGTGCCTGTAACCCGCTGAGATGGCTGCTTTCACCGCCTCTGTGACCTTGCCTGGGGGAGACTAAAACAGACTGGGATGGTTACTTACTGTATTGTGGTCCAGACATACTGTGTGCTATAATAACACCATGGTATACTAATTTGGTGCATGTACAATATATCTTGATGTCTTTTTTAGGTTTGTGTTAACTTCAATATAACACACGTACATATTGCGCAAATATGCCATTGCCTCATGTCTGAAAGGGAGTTTTTAGTTCCTGCAGTTTAGTTATTGGGAAAGGGCCAGAAGATTAGTTAAGTTTCACAGTTAGTAATCACATCTAATTTATTGTTATTCTAATGACAAGGGTTATTCGATATTGTATGGAAGAAGATAAATCACTAAAGCAGGAAACGGAAATCTTCCCAAATGATTAATGTTCGCCAAACCTCGGCCAGTCCTCTAAACAAATCAAAGTAAAATTGGCTGTTCAAGCTGTATCACACTTACATAACAGTTGAATTGTGTGGGTCACACAGAATGAAAGTAGCGCCTGCGTGAAATGAATAATGTTAGCTTTGAGCATGTACAGTGTAATTTGACCCATATGATTTGCACACGACGGTCATGCTTCCAGAAACTTGCTAGGTTTAGATTAGCAATGGTTGTATCAACTGAAATTAAACCCTAACCCATATTTACTCGGAAACTAAAATACAAGTACTGGTGAAATAGCTTCTATAATAGGCAGACCTGAATGCCCAGGAAAGTCAGATTTAAGGGCGTTAACTTAAGGGTCTCTGTTGCAACTTCTAGCTAGCTAGCTAGCTAACGTTAGACAACAAGTTAACGCTAGGTAGGACAAGGCAACATAGTAACGTTAGATTAAAAAAAATAAACGCACCTTCCATGTCCCCAGTCCCACAATGGGCATTTGTGCACCGGTGTTCAGTTTCACTGTTGTTGCCATTTCTCCAAAGGACGAGCAGACCCCAAATGCAGCTGTAACAGTCGAGCAGAGAAAGCGAATGCAGCGAGCAGAACGCTTGCATCGTCGATCGATTAACTATGCCTTTTAATTAATTTGGATGAAAGAGCCACACACTCCTGTCAATCATAGACTGTAGGACTATACTACTATTATTATTATTGTTAATAATGTCAATACGTTATTTTTAATAATCAGCCCCAATTCTATTTACTCTTTACACTGGGGAGATGTAGTGGTTTTGCTTATCAGCAGTTGTAGAATAAGTATCAAGTCTTTTACTTAAGTAAAACTACTAAACTGGATGTACAAATCCTACATGCAAAAATAGCCTACATATATTCAATTTAGTTGTTCTTTAATTTAAGATACTGAAAAGCTGCTCTAGGTTTAACTCATTTTAATTAGGCCTACCTAATTTACAGCTGGATAACTCAATAATGGCGCCTCATATTTTATGTGTTAATCATTTGTTTTGTGTGTAAAATCTCAATTAGCAAAGTAACCACCGGTAGCCTACCTACATCTGCCAGATAAAGAAGAGTAAAAAGTCTATTTTCCTTTTAAAATGTAGTGGATAAAGTAAAACTAAATGGAGATATTCAAACAAAGTTTGTGCAGTGGTACATGCATGGTAATCAGGTGCAATACCTTGGTAAATGTACTTCTTAAAACCCCATTCCATGGCAGAATGAATCATGAAAAATTAGGGCTGGGAGATATGACTAGAATCAATAGGGGGCATTTTTTCAATATTGATCTGATATTGATATGTATCCCTATGGAGCAAATGTGTGCAAATCATACAATAGTAGTAAATAATGATCAAAACGTGTATTGCTTTGCCTGCAGTATGCATGATTTAGCTCATTTTAAAATGTATTATGTGTCTTATGAATGGCATTTGTGTGATTTGGGAGCCCTGAACTTTCCAAGGACCTAATAAAGTTCCCAGAGCCACCCCTGAGATCCACTTGGCATAACAACTTCTGAATTTTGCATGTTATAAAAGGTTTTTGTTGCCTCTATCATTGAACCATTAGAGGGCACAATTGCCACACTTACCAAACGTGGGACTGTCTATCATCCAACGGAGTCCCTGAAGTAAAATAATTACATCATTTCATACATTAGCTAATATGGCCAGTAATTACAGTGACTGAAATGATTGATCGGTACTGTTCAAAACCTCATGCATACATCCAATATTTGATTTAACTTAATCCAATAAAAATGCTTTAGGAACAAGCTTTGAGTATGTTCATTGCCGGTCTGTAATGCAGGAGATTACACTCATTTTAATTAGTCTTTATTATTTTGACAACAATGTCCTCATGGCATTATCCTTACACTGTAAAGGAGATGCACGCACACACACACACACACACACACACACACACACACACCCTGAAAGACAGCTGTAAGAGGGAACAAACACAAGGTGTTTCTTTTGGTCAGAATCAGATAAAACCTCACAGACCTTTTACTGAGCCATTCAACACTCTGAGCAGAAGATAAGAGAGAGAGAAGAGAGGGATATAAAAAACATACAAAGGGAAAAGTTATGGGAGCCAGAAGCCGCTGTGTACCTCACAATGGCTCTCGCTAAAGTTTGTGTCTTTTCTGATCTTCTCCCAGCTGGACGCCTGCTTTTCAGGCCCTGTCTCCTCTGATCTAACTTCAGACACTGGAGGGCCTTTTGCCAGCATGCAAACTGTCAAAGTACCCCAGGAATCAAACACCGTCGCATGCTGTCATGATCAAAGAACCACAAGTAAACCAGACAAAGACACAGCCACATACTATTGCCATCTAAAAGAGGGGGGGGAAGTTTTCATTTCAGAGGCTCTTATTTTACGTCTGCAGGCGGATACCTTTTCACTGTACCGAGTGCACTGATTGAAATAAAGGAAAAGGGAAACGGACAGATATTTGAAGATACAACAGAGGCCCGAAGTAAAACCGAGTTCCTCTCAAGGAAACTTTTGGACAACGAGTGTAGACGTAGGAGAGATTTCAGAGTGTGTTGGTCAAATAATTTGAAGAGAAAAGGGGGAAATATTGATACCCTAATGGTGGTGTGACAAGTAAAAACACAAAGCACAATGAGCAACTGTCTCCCTTTCCATTATGTGCGGCCATAACGAATGCTCAGTGCAGCTGGTGGTGTCCATTCTTTCCTAGGCTCTGCATCAGATCAGACACTCCACCAGTAAGACCTAACCTGTCCTGGGGAGATCAAACGCCTCATTTCATATCATGGCCTTTGCTCCATTCTCTCTACCTCTCGTCTCTCCCATTGGCCTTGGCTTTGCTTTTTTTTCTCTGTTTCTGCCAGAGTGCCCTGGGTCATAATCTCCACCCATAAATCTAATGTTGAGTGTCAGCTCCCGCTGAGTTCACTCACACACTCGCATTCCGCACATTCTGTCTATCGAACAATAACAAGATGAGGGAGAGAAATCCCTACGTCATCAGTAAATCATAGCCATTTGTCAAATGTAATATATGTTCTTGGATACACTCGAGATTACTGAGGCTGATTCGATCTCTCAAGACATCATGGAAAATAGTTCATTAAAATGTTCAATAATCCCACTCTAGACTGTCTAGATTGATATAAAGATGAAACAATTAATCAGTTAATTCGATCGGGAGAAGATTTATTGGCAATAACTTTGATAATTTAGCAAATATGACAAACAAATCGTTATTTTTCTGTGTCTTCCACAATAGGAAATCAAATATTTTAGGGATTTTTGGTCAGTTGGTTGAACAAAAATTTGCAATTTGAACTTTGAATTTCGGAGACGTGCAGCACATTTTCCACTATGTTGACATTTTTTGGACTGAAAAAATAATTGATTATTTAAGAATTAAAATGATGGTTAGTTGTAGAATTTTTTTTTTCTGAAAACAAAATATCAAAAAGATAGAGTGGAATGCACACACATATTCTTGTATATTGCAAAATAGCAGAGATTATATCAGAAAACAATTCACAACAAAGACTTTGGCTCAAGCTGTTCCTTAAATGGCATTTTGCTGCACAGGGCTATGTGTGGAAATCCGTTATGGCAATGTAGCATTACTGCTAATGTTTTGTACTGGCATATTTTGTGAGGAAAAGCATCACCACTACAATCATGGTGTAAAACGCATTGGTGTTGGTATGTGAACGGTCACATTGCACAAAAATCGTGTTAAAGACTTGGTTATGTAAACAAGCAAAGCTGCTGCCTCTACCAGAATAGTTCAGCCAATTTATTCAGTCAATGTCATGGAATGTATGTGTGAGCCTCTATACCAACTTAACCCTTTAAACTGTTTGCAGCTTTTGATAATTTCTTGGATTCCCTTAAAGGTGCAGTAGGTGAGCCTTATAAAACTAACTTTGACATATTTGCAGAAATTGACCCTATGTTCAAGTCAAACTACATGAAGCAGGTAATAAAAAAAATCCACCTAGAGCCTGTAGTGCAATTGGCATAAATCCACCGCTCCCTGTATAGATCTATAGGTCTAACTGCGTGTCAATCACTGCTGATACACACACATTTCATAGCATCCTCCCCTTCACCTTACCCCGCGCACGACCTGCAGATAGGTTCCCCCCCACTCTATCGTGGGGCTTAGTAGCATGTTTTGGGCTTTAGCGGAAAGGGGGAGGGACTGAGAAGTTGTTGATGTTCAAATGTTTTGGCTAAGTCCTGGATCTTCGCAATCCGCTCTACGGCACCTTTAATGTCTTTAACACTTTGGATCAGTACAGTTATTGCTTTTTCCCCCAGTTCTATTTGCATTAGATGTTGCGGAAGAATTTCAAGCTACTCCTTGCAAGGAAGAGGACTGTTGTGGTTTGGGGTTTTGTTTTGGGTTCTTTTTCCCCTTTTTGGTTCTGTTGTCCTGTCTTGTGCTCTCCCTGGTCTTGTGTGTTGGTCCTGTGTTCCCCTGAGTGTCTGTATGTTCTGTTTCCTGTTTTATTTTGAAGTCGGCTTTCGGTCTTGTCCTGTCTTTAGTTTACTTCCTGTGTCTGCCCACTCTTGTGATAACCTGATGTGTTCCACCTGCTTCCCTACCCTCTTGTCACCTGCCTTTTGTTACCTCATTACCTTGTGTATTTAATGTCTGTGCTTCCCTTGTCTCTTGTCAGATCCTTTTGTCCAGTCGGTTTGTCCGGTACTTGTGATTTTCTCGTCCTGTCATTGTTCCTGTCATTCTCCCGTGAGTTGGTTTGTCTGTTGTCTCAAACGGCATGTGACAGACATAATGAGTGTCCTCCCATAACCACAGAGAACTTAAGATATTGGATAATTGGTACATTTCTTATTCTGATGACGTGAAAATGATTAAAGCAGAAAACACAGACAGTGCATCTTCTGTCTTTGTCACAGTGCTCCTGAATGCTCACAGACAGGAAATAAAGATCATTTGAGGTCAATTATCTCTACTGACGTCTCTGCATGTTTGGAGAAAATGTATAACGTTTTGAGAATGTTGCAACAACGCAGTAAGGGGTAAAACTCCACCTCTGGTTGATGCCTATAATTTTATGTAAAGTCGTGGTACATTTTATAGCCATGCTAGTGGCGGCTGGCTAGTACCCTCCTTTCTTTCAGACTGTTGGAAGCCTCAGCTGTTCTTTGTGTTTAGTATTAAATATCAAATGTTAGCATGCTAAACTAAGATGTTGAACATTTGCGCCAAGAATGTTTTACTACTCTGTAACTTAAAGCAATAATCTGGAAGATTTGTATATGAGAAAATGTCTGTTAAGTCACTATTACTCGCTGATTGAGAAACACAATGGTGATCGAGCCTTAGGCCCACCGATAAAAGACGTTGCATTTTCAGTTTTATAAACTGTTTGAATCTCTGGGAAGTGAGATCCAAAAACACACCTGTAATTATCGCTTTTTTTCTCATACAGGAAGTGCCATCCGCCAAAGAGTACATGCATGGATCCTAGAGTGGCCGACAGTAGCAAACGCACTGCAACTAAAAAAAAACACATGCAAATAGACAAAAAACAAGCAAATTAAGAAATAATCTTCATGAATTTGACAACACATGCACAACAATTAGCAAACACACTGCAATTACACACAACACAACCAAAAATCCCTATTAAAAAAATGCTGCAAACACAAGGTTTACATAGCGATAGTCTCGCTTTGCCTGAAGGAGGGTCTGTTTACCACATAGCGTTCGGGTATGAGAGGAAAACCTGCTCTGGTTTAATGGAATTTCTTTAAACCAATCAGAATCCTCATGGGCGGTGCTAAGCTCTGCATAGAGCCGCTACAAACTATTTGTGCGAGAGAAAACTCAGATTGGACAGATAGTCTAGCTATCTGTCTTAATTTACCCTGCAGAGATCTGAGGAGCAGTTAACCGTAGTCCTCATTAATACACCGAATTTAAAATTCCAAAATAAAGAAAGAGGAAGGAAACGGAAAATACATGGCAGAGTTTTCTGCAGCACCGGTGAAATCCCAGATGTGTAACGTCAAGGATATAGAATCACATTGCTACCGTGTTGCTTGCTAGCTAACACTAGTTAGCCCATATATGTTACTGAAAAGTAGAACACTTATTAAAAATCAACTAAAGAAATGAGGAAAACAAATTATCCACTTTCTTTGACATTGCTTTCCGTTTTGTAAACTGGATGCAGCTGTCTGTTGAATTTGTTTTCAGGGTTTGTGTGCTTTTCTTTTTGCATTTTTTCTGTATTTGCAGCGTGTTAATGTATTTGGTTGTGTTGTGTGTATTTGCAGCACGTTTGCTAAATGCTACTCGTGTGTTGTCAAATTAATGAAGACGAGTCCTTAATTTGCTTGTGTTTTGTCTTTTTGCATGTGTTTTACTAAGTTGCAGGGCCCTTTTTGGCCACCGTACAATCCAAACCACACAGTCCATTGTGTATTTTCACATGCACTTCCATACATAGTGAACACACAGCCATGGCCTTGTCTGTGAGCAGAGGTGTCTCCTCTCTGGCCCCTCAGACACGGTTTGGGTTTTGGCTTGATTAACCACTTAGTTCAGTCTCTCAGGCACAAGATTGCAGGGAAAAAGCAAGTAATGAAGTGCTTTTGAATTTGCATTCCTGAGAGCTTTCACAGACGCCTTGATTTCCGTCTGTCTTTGCTGTTTGTTCTTCGTCAAGAGATGTCTGCTATTTTAACGGTAACGCGTAACAAGTGTCCATCCAACCTCCTCCATATTGCTCCCTCATCAACCTAACTGCCATGAATAAACACAATCAACATGCATCTGAAGGGGAATATGAAGGCTTTTTTCTCTCAAATCGTCCCTGATGGATTGTTCATCATTGTCATTATGCAGATTACAGTGTGACCATGAATGCAATATCAGAGCCCTTTTCCTCTGGATTGAAATGTCACCGTTCCATAAAGCTGACCAAAAACACTTGTGTGTTTTGTTGTAAAAGTCGAGCAGCGCAAATCAGTTATGGACAAACTGTCTCAAGAACAGCATTTTCAACACTTTCAACACTTTCAACACTTGAAAGTCAAGCCTTTATTTTTAGTATCAGCCTTGGCAACAATAGCAGATTGTGCATGCTGCATTATCAGCTGAAGTAGCAGCTGTAATTTACCAGGTAAGTACCATAATTTGGTACAGAAAAAGGTAAATCAGACAGCATTGTAAGACTAAAGCTTTTTTTTGTATTTTAACATTATTTGATTCATTTATGAGCGACCGTGATTATGTAACACAATGACTTGTCTGAATCTGTGATTATTTATGTCTCATAAATGGGGCAGTTGACGTAAAAGCTTCCCTTTGCACCCAGCTCCTGGCTACTGGTGAAAAGAGGAAACACAATTTGGTTTAAATCTGGGTCCCTTTCACTAGTCCATGCTTCCAGGAATGTTTAAACATCAATAGGAGGTAGACCAACGAGCAAGTTAATTTGGATAATCTGAAGGTGGATTTAGATAACACTGGCAGATAGTAGCTAAGCAGTGTTACAGTATACCAAAGGGGATCTGTCTTCCATAACTTCAAATAAAAAAGGTAATTCATTTGAGATTTCATTTTTTTCATTTAAAGTGTGTGGTGTGCTTTTCAAAAGATTCCTTTGCTGATACTGATTTATAGTGATGGAGATAGAAACTTCTCCACAAGTAACATCCTATTTAACAGGAAGTTCTTTAGTGGCAAGTTGGAATGTTGTTGGATATCAGGAACACCTTTTTGGCTCTTAAATCCATACAGTATATGTCTTATTCATAGATATGTAGATATTAAGATTGGGACTAGGAGATTATTAATTGCAGAGAAACTGCATGCTCATCTATAAATCATTGCCAAATACATTTCTATGTAAACCAATACAAAGGTTTAAATTATGTTTGTTTGTTTGTTGGATTTTTAATTGTTGTACATTTTTTCAACTTCATTTTCTGACACTGATAACTGGTTTAGAAATCAATGCCATGTAATTACACTGTTTCTGTACTCAGATTCTTTACTTAAGTAGAAGTTCCAATAGTAAAAGTCCTGCATTCGAAATTTGACTAAAGTCAAATTACAAAAGTATTAGCATCAAAAATATAAATAATATATAATATACACTACTGGCCAAAAGTTTGAGGTCACTTAGAAATTTGTTTTTTTTTTAAGCCAGGGAAGCAATTTTGAGATTACATTATGTGCTTTGCAAAAGGGTTCTCCAATGATTTTCTAGTTAGTTTTTTTTTTTTTAAATGATATCAGATTTTAAACAAAATGTGCCTTTGGAACATTGGATGAATGGTTGCTGATAATGGGCAATGTAGATATTGCATTAAAGTTCAGCCACCCACCCAGATCAGCTGGTATTCTGTCTATAATGGAGTGGTATGGAAATTTGTAAGTGGCCCCAAACATTAGACCGATAGTGTATAATAATATATATGCTGTTGGGCAGCTTGTGAATTTTCCCTTGGGATCAATAATCTGATTGTATTATAATAATAATAATAATAATAATAATAATAATAATGATACAATAATCTAATTGATCATCTAATCTTTATCCATAATAGTACAACATAATTTATTTGTTGATTGTATTTTGTTTTATTAATCTGAATCTGCAAAGTCACTAAAGGTATCAAATACATGTAGTGGAGTAAAAAGCACAATATTTCCCTCTGAAATACGGTGGAGTAGAAGAAAAAGTAGCAGAAAATGGAAAATACTCAAGTGAAGTGAAAGTAACAAAAAAATTGTACTCAAGTACTTTCCGTCACTGTAAAAAAACACCAACATTCAGTAGATATTTATTCTTCAATTATGTCATGAAATTGCCTCTGTAAAAGTCCCATGGCATCCTTAGATTCCTGGCATCACTTTGACGTGTTGTCCTAGCGTGGGCATGTGGAATGATTGTCTGAGTGCAGCTTTGAAAGATCAGAATGACACAGCGGGAAAATATTTAAAGTTCCTCATGGGGTACTTCCTCTTTTTTGTCACCTGATATTATTTACAATATATAAAGAAAAAAACCCTGTCAACTTCTCTAATCTTACATCACGGGAATGTTGTTTTCAGAGATGTGCGTGTGCCGGTTCGGGGAGGGGACCATGTGGATGGATTGAGTTATATGGCAAAGAGGGTGGACATGTGTTAAGGCCTCATAGGACAATGAGTCACAACCAAGATGACGAGATGATGAGTTTTTCTAAAAGAATGTTGAAAAAATGTCTGTTACACATAATCCAGTATTAGATGAATTAATGCATCTGATTGATTTTGGGATACAGGACTTTAAAGGTTTATTACAACTTCAAACACAGATTTCAGTGCTTTGTAAGTCTCTTTTTTTTTAAATCAAAGATGAGCCCAGGTGAAAGAAGTTGTGACAGTGGTGTAGCTGTGTAGTGTGCAATAGCAGAGATGGATGTGTGCAGTGCCACATAGCTGGAGTAGGTTTAGAGGATGGGGTGCAAACTTGGAGTAGTGTGCAGCAGAATGGAAGTGTGCAGTGTTACTTTGACTTTTAAATTTATGCACAGGGTACTCCAAGAGTTTTGCAATTGGTGAGGCCACTTCTTCTGAGTCCTGACTTGTGCGTGACTCAGATGTCATATAGAAACAGAGTTTATGACACACACGCCTTCTGAAATGTTTGAGGACTTAATTTAATAACATTTTTTAATTTTAGTTTGCAGGGGCGTAAGTTGAAATGTCAAGAGGGAAATGCAAGTATGAGCAATATCTTCTTTTGAGATGTTGAATGGATGCATACATCACCATCTTGTGGTCAATCTGGAAACGACAACTTGGATTTCATTTCCATTTCCACAGAAGCGCATTTCTTTAACAATGCCCTGTCCGTTCTTGTTTAAGCTTAATTTACTGGGCTTTTGATTAAATTAATAGCAATAATAATGTCAACCATGTTAACTATTAGTAGTCGTATTAGTATATTAAGGTAAGGTTTAGTTAGTATTTAAACGGTGTGACGGAGAGATGTGTGGAAGAAGAGGTGGGCTGGAGGGAGTGTTGTGCTGGAAGATGGTAAACACAGTCTGCTCCGAGGGCTGACTTCAAAGTGAGACTGTGGTAACCTCCTCTCAGCGGTGGCGCACACCCTTGACCGATGAAAAGCAAAAGTAAATGTTCATCCACGGTCTACAGCCTCTTCCTGAAACCACTCTTTGAAGTCACAAAATGGATCTGATTGACTTGTGAAGTGAAGACACATCTAATGGATAGAATAGAATTATATTTGACAATGCACATGCATGCTGCATGTGTTTCTTCCACAGTTTAGGCCTTATTACATTGCATATAAGCATATTAAAGCTCCCCTCTCCTCTGCCTTCCCACGTTTGTACAGGCTGGGTACCCACAATGCAATAGGACCTAAAGACTAAGATACATCAGCTTTGGTCATACTTGCAATTTTAGCAGTCAGCACATTTATGTGACAGGTGAGAGGTATATGTATTGTCATGTAGACCTGTATCTTACTGTTCAGGATACTCCCATTTAAATTATATGTAATGCAGCAAGCTTGTTCAAGGTTAAGAAAATGACCAAACATTTGTATTGTTAGTAAGGCAGGGCAAGGCAACTTTATTTGTATAGCACATTTCAGCAACAGGGCAATTTAAAGTGCTTTACATAAAAAGGTCTAAATAATAAAAGTTACAGTGCAGTACAAGAAATGAAACATTAAAGAGCAGTCAACAACAGTCAAAATAAAATAAGAAAATAAAAGTTTCATTGCAGTATAAGAAATTAAACATTAAAGAGTAGTTAAAAATATTTAAAAAAAAAACATAAAAACAAAAAAGCAGATTAAATAGCAGATTTTAGGCTGCTAGTATTGGACAGTGTATAAGCTGCTGCCCCACACACAGGGCGCAATAACCCTTATGTGGAAACTTTGTTGACCAATAAGGTAGGCACTCTATACAGGCAGAAGCATATGTTAGATAATATCTGTTATAGAATATTGTAAAACGTCATACTTGCTTGTGCTTGTTGTACTACTTGTTGCTACACTACTTGTATTACTTGGCTTCATGGAGACTTAATAGACTATAAAATGTTAAGAATTAACATGGAAGTTTGTCTTGTGAGCATCTGCAATAGATATTAACAAAGTTCAAAGGATATAAAAATGTCAAAAACATGTATTTATCTTATTTGTGTATGTTCCATGTGATGACACATCATCACCAGTTTCATATTTAGTAAGGAAATAAAAGTGGGTCATACACATTATCATAAACCAGTCTGTTTTATAGGCATAATTACAATATATACACATGTAGTTCTTAACATTTGTTTTGACTCTCCTCTAGTTTGTAGGGCTAGCAAACTGTGTGGCTTTTTCCCAGACATACATGTACCTGCCTGTCTTATCCCCAGCGAATCAAGCGGTCCTGTTCAAAATCCTGTTTCGGCCTCAAAAATCATCTAATATACGAGATTACCTGCTGTGATATGATATACCAGAGAGGCACACTCAGATGGAAATAGGGCAAATGTAAGTTATGAGTTTTAATTCGGTTAATTCTCAAAATAGCAAGTCTAATTCAGTCACAGTTGAGAAGTAAGCTTGAGTGTGAAGTGTCTGAATAGGCACTGTTGTTGATGTGTTATGGGTATCTAATCAATATCCCTGGACTTCTTCAGTGCAGCTCATAACACTTTAATGGAACTAAAATAACAAGTTAAACTAAAGTGATAAATTAAAATATGAAGAAAAAAAATGTCCATACACATTTTGCATGGCATCTCCAACAAGTTAGTTCACATCAAAGCCACATTTAAGTTTGGAATAAGAGCAAATAGTCGAGGGACAGCTAAACCACACAGGTTTAAATCCCAGGTCTTAATGGTGACCCTAAGCTCTTTACACAAACTGAACACACTCTGTAATAATGACCTTGTGTGAGGGCGTATATGGTAAGAAGACTTTGCCGGTGTGATCAGTGATAGAGGCTGGATCTCCTGTGTGTCTGAGCTCCTCATCATTATCGTGGCTCGCTGACTCATGTCTTGAGCACAGGGAACAAAACTCTCGCGGCGGCCTTGTTCCAGACGCAATGGGACGCCGGGAGGGACAATAAGAGACAATTAGCGATGAAAAAAGCAAATAAATAGGTTCTTCAATACATGACAGCCCAGCAACAAAGCCCACTGGATGAGAGGGAGAGTGAGAGAGAAAAAGAGGTGGAGAGAGAGAGAGGCCTTGATGAAAATAAATAGTGGAGCTCAAAGGGAGGCAAGGGTTGAGCGGATTGGAGGTGATGATGAGTGGAGAGCTGTACAAAGTAGTACATCTATGAGAAATGTTTTAATGAGGCAGACGGTGGTGTGTGTGTGTGTGTGTGTGTGTGTGTGTTTGTGTGTGGATGTGTGTGTATTTAGTCATCTGTGAAACAGACACTCTTAAAATCCTCAGCAATGATACTCCAAACTTCCTGTCTCCACGTGGGTGGTGTAGGATTTGAGAAAGTGGACGGACGGACGGACGGACAGACAGACAGAACCTTTAAGATTATTTTTGGGGTATTTTACGCCTTTATATTTGAAAGGACAGCTGAAGATATGTAAGGGGTGAGAGGGGAAATGACATGCAGCAAAGGGCCGCAGGTCAGAGTCGAACCCTGCTCCGCTGCGGTGAAGAGTAAACCTCTATATATTGGCACCCGCTCTACCAACTAAGCTCTCAGGTGCCCAGAGATGCAAATTTAAATGAATTTCCTTTAAATATTGTTGGATGTGACGAAAAGCATGAAAAAGTCAGTTAACCCTAAAAAAATAAAAAATAAAAAAGACGCAACACAAAGTGGACATTTTTCCATGATAACAGCGTTTAGACTAATGCCGTGGAGAGTAATTGCTCCAGAAATCCAACAAAATTAGGTATTCGAGCAATAAATTAAATAAACTTTCAAATTGCAAACCGTCGTTGCTGTGAATTATCAATGAAACTAGACAAGGTCAAAAGATTTAATAAAGCGACCAACATTAGAGGACGTGTATAAGATCAGACTGAATGTTGGACAGCCACAGCATTTTTGCTGACTGTAGCTAGTCCCACTGCTAAAAACACCTGCTGAGGATGGACAGATGTCCCAGGGACCCAAATGCTTAAAAAAATTTACCAACCCAGGGACTCTTTCTACATTTCACTTCCTGATTAACACTCAAAGAAAGTGGCTTTGAAAATTCATGACTATTGTTTTAATGTTGTTGGAAAGTACTGTTTGTCCCCAGTTTTGGCAGCTCTCTGGCTTGTGGTAAATTAGGCAGCTGCCAGCTAGTTCCCACACTAAACCCAATAGATAGATGTTTTTTACTGTAATATGTCACCAATCGAGATAGAGTTTTGTCACTGGTGACACTTGAAGAAATTGGATCACAGAGACTGTGAAGCAGGCCTGCAGCCAAATGTAAAGAAGTGTGAGCAGCGCAGCGGCTCCAAGGCTTTGTATATCTTCTCTGTGTTTAGAGCAGCAGGAGGCCTTTAGGTCTAATGTTAGATCTCAGTTCTCAGTCAAACAGGCTGAAATAACAGTACCGCAGGGAATAATAAGGTGGTTAAGCACATGGTGGTCACACTTTAGCATTACATGGCCATTCAAATCAACACAGATTATCTATGAGGCACAATTGAAAATGCCACCAAGACATTATGTTCTGTTATATATAATATTGTTTTACTTGAGTTTTTTTTGTTTACACATTGGGCCACAAAGGATTTTAATTCTGCCTCTTGCATTGCTACCAACAGTGTATTATAATATTCCTCTCTTATAACACTGTCTGTGTATGATGTGAAACAATGAACACAGGTTCAATGTGAGATCTGCATTTAACAGGTGGTTATGGGTATAAACTGTACGTGTGTGGCTGTGACTGTCAACTCCGGAAAAACTAAATGAATGATGAAGATTGGGTGGTTTAACTGTTGTGTTCACCATTCATACAAAAGCTCAAACCCAGGTTGGGAAATGCAGTCAAGCAATAACCCATACGTCAATGAAGTGGTCTACTGCAGGTACACATTACATCTCTGACCCCGAGCCATTTCTACTAAATACACACTTTATGGGTTAGCATTAGAGCAGGAGTAGCTGGGTGACAAAAACCTAGTTGAGGGGCATTACCTGTAAAACACTCTTCGTGTGTTAGGCCAGTTCATTGTTATTTGAGAAAGATGCCTTGCTCGTGGGCTAACAGAGAAGCTCACAAATCGCAGAAAAAGACTTGGGTTAATCCCACACAGACAAAGCACTTGTTCCAAATTAGCATTTTTAGAGGAATGCAGCTACAAAACCCTATCTCTACATTTACAAAAGTTTTCTCATGCCCATGTCATCTACACATTTTCAGACATTGCCTGCTGAATTCCGCAGCAAAAGGTATTCTGCAATGTTGGCGACAGAATAAAAGGCAATTAAGCACTGTTTGCACCATGCTTGGACAGCCAGGCAGCTGTATGCCTTGCCAATTAACCTCCCACATAAGGAGAGAGAAGGAGAAAGAAGGTAATCTAGACTCCAAGACATTTTCTTTGTGTTCAATCAGTTCTGCATTGTAGCAAATGTATAAATCCCCTATTTTACATGTATTCTCTATTAGCACTCCTATGGCAGTGACAGCTAATTTGCACTCAAACATTGCAATTTAGATATAAAGTACTTACTTACTTCATACTTGCGCCCTTGGCTCCCCCTGGGGCCATTGGCTTTCGAGGATTTCTTCCCCATTGTAACCACTTCTGAGTATGTTTTTCCAGGGCATTCCAGCTGTGGCTCGTCACCTTGATTTCAGCCTTCAACAGAGAAATTAAGTGGAATGTTTTTAATTTGTATTATGGCACCAGTGATGCTCAATGCTAGAACTTTTCATGTCTCTTTCGAAGGCTTGAAAAATAACTGAAAGATGTCTGAATTTATTGAGTTAATTAAAAGCACACAGCAAAGCAATGCATGTGATGTGTGCAATAAAAATGTTATAGTTGTACTGCCTATTTTCCATTTTAATTTCTCATCTCAGCCTTGAGCCTCTTTTGCCCATGACTGTATTCAGTGACATGATATTCATGTCACAACAAAACTGGCACTACCGCTGTAGTAATACATTTGAAATAGATTAAAATTAAAATTAAAAATGTATTCCAAGAAAATACCCTTTTAGCTGAATGGGTGATATCATTAACAATTAATATAAAAGGATGTTGGTCTCCCTGTCAATGCCTCTTGTTTGTATGGTTGGCAGCAATGCTTTTCCAATCAAATTGGATTTTACGTATATATCAGCTGATTCTGATCATGTCACAACCTCCAAGATGCTTTGATCTGTGGCATGCTGCCTGTTGTTACTTCAGCCACACAACAATCAACTTTGGCCATCCATTCACTTCATGATGGAAATATTAAAACTGTATATAATTAAATCCAATGGGGGGTCATTTATTCATGTCACAAATAAACTCCAGCAAGATACTATTGCCACTGGACTGAATAGATTTGAGAGAAAGGAAAGTGGATCATTTCCAGAACACTAAAATAGCTAGAAGGAAAATTATTCTATCAGAAATAAAGTCTGTTAGCAGATATTAAGGTTCAGTCAAAAAAGATGCTAAAGCAAAGTCCTAGTTACTGCACTTTTTTGGGAATCCACTAGTGCTAAATACATCCGCCAAAGGCAATTAAAGGATTCTGTTATATGAGGTTACAGAGAAGATCCATGACAGACATCCAACCCTGTGACTAATGTGCTAATGAAGCTGAAAATGTTCCTTTAATATTGCTAAAGGATACTGCCCAGCTTTTAAGGTTAGCAACAAGTAGCACTATGGTAACCATTGTAATCAGCTCACTAGCTGTCTCTCAACTGTCTAAAGTTCCACGGTCCACTTCCAGGATTGCTCCGTTGTCGATGGAAATTCCGCCGGATATCACTCATTTTAGGCCGGATATCCAATATTTTTGCATTAACATTTTAAACTCCGGTCATTTATGAGGACTATGGTTAATATTTTCTCAGATCTCTACAAGGTAAATCGAGACAGCTAGCTGAACTATCTGTCCAATCTAAGTTTTCGGTTACAGGACTAAAACAACCTTTGAATAACAGTGTCACATTAAGTTAAATTTTGAATTAAAAAATGGAATCGTTGGTGCTGCCATGCCCCCATGTCACGTCTGGTTGGCTTGCCAAGCGGGAAAAAACAAACGTGTAGCCCGCATGTATGTATTAAGAGAACTTGATTCTACCACCACTCCAGTGGAGGCGCTAATGAGCTAGATTACTACACACATAGTAGCAGAAGAAAACCAGCTACACGCACACACACACACACGCGCGCACACACACACACACACACACACACACACACAGTATAAGAAATGAACAATGTGACGCTGTTGTTTTCAACAGAGACCAGTGAAGGACATTAGAAGCACTTTTCCGGTGATGGCCGAGCGTTACTGCGCAGCCTCCAACTGAGCTTTAAGATGTAGATGTGACGTGAGCAACCTGTCTGAAAGTTGTAAATCTTCTGGTAGCTGTGTCAAGTGAAATCTCAATCATTCCCAATCTTGAGCAAAAACGGAGAGCAAAAAAACCAGGAGTGAG
This sequence comes from Etheostoma spectabile, assembly GCF_008692095.1. NCBI lineage: Eukaryota > Metazoa > Chordata > Actinopteri > Perciformes > Percidae > Etheostoma > Etheostoma spectabile. The sequence goes on along the minus strand of NC_045755.1, from coordinate 8,312,291 downwards.
TCGGTTCATTCTCCTGGTTCAGTGAAACGACTTGGGTTAATTAACTGGCTCTTTGGTCAGTTTGTCAACACTAGGCTTAGTGTTGAAGTGCTGCCAGTCAACCTCCTTTTATTTAGCTACAGCCAGTCAAAAGATAGCATGGCAACTGCAGATGCAGGAGACCCATCAACAGAACTTTAACCCCCTTCCTCTTTCACTGAAGTAGGAGGTGTGGAAGTATTTTGGATTTCCAGTGAGTTGACAACGTTTGCATTGTCGACAAAAAAGCACGACTAACATGGCAGTTATCTGTGTGGTATAAGCTCAACTGTTTGGAAATAGTTTGTTAAGACACTTAATTGTTCAGAGAAGATTATGGACATGGCTGTTTTATTTTTATTTTTTTGTTTTGTTGTGAAATTGAATGTTGTCTTCTTTGAAGAAGACTGCAGTTACAAAAGAGAAACTAGATGGAAGTTATTTTGCTTAAATTCGACAATGTAGTGTGGTACTTTGCGAACAAAGGTCAGATATTATATTGCATAAAAGTCTAGTCTAAAAATGACATAGCAACCTGTGCTTTAAAAAAGAAAAAAAGTAAATATCGAGAATTGAATCGAACCATGACCTTAGAATGGAAAATGTAATCTAATCACAGATTTGGAAAATTGTGACACCCCTATCTTTGAACGAACACGTTCCACCAAAACAAGTTCCTTCCCGAGGCTATTTTGCAGAGGCGCCGTAGCTATGTCTGTCGCTTAGTGCCGCCCAAGACTATTGTGATTGGTTTAAAGAAATGCCAATAAACCAGCGCACGTTTTTCTCCCATCTCGGAATGCTGTGTGGACTTGCTAGACCCTCCTTTGCTGTGCTGTGGAGGAAGGTCTGGCAACCGACTAGTCTAAAGTAACTGGTGGAACACAATTTCTTTTTACTAATGATGATAAACGTATGCAAATGCACGCATCTACCAGTCCATCTCCCTTCTACCCTTTCCTCAATATAGTCACTAAGAAATTCAAGAATACTTTTGAATTATATTTATACATTTTAAAGTTAATAAGGATAATATAATAATTTCAATTCATAATTTGTTGATGTACTGACTAATTTCCTTTGTTTTTTGTTGCTTAGGTCTACTTCCGGGTTGCTAGAAATGTTCCAGTCGTGCTCCGGCCCAGACAACCAGTGGGAGATTAGTAACAGAGATCATGGACAGGGTTTTTATGAGTCTGGACAACATCCACACAGCTGGCCTCAGTTGTGCACACCTCGGCCCAGCCGCACTGTTCATCATTCCTTCTCTCAGCATACTTATGATGGAGCCTACACCAGTGCACAAATGCCTGTTTGGTGCCCATTCCAAAACACATGGAAGGTAGGTAGCCACCACAGAATATTATGGTAACACTATATAAATCAGAAATCAGAATCAAAGTATTTGTGACTCAATTATGTATCAATGAGACAGTCTATAGTCATGCTAGCAACTTGGTGAGGCTGTACAGAAGTTATTTGAGCTAAATGCTAATGTCAGCATGCTAACATGCTCAAAAGGACGTTAACATGTAACGTTTACCATGGTGAACATCTTTAGTTTAGCATGTTAGCATACTATTATTTGCTATTTAGCAATAAACAAAAAGAACAGCTGAGGTTGCGGGCGGGTGAGGGGGGGCAAGTGGCAGCTGTGTCTCAGTGGTAGAGTGGCAGTGGTTCGCCTGCCAGTCGGAAGATTGGTGGTCAATCCCTGGCCCTGCAGTCCAATGTCGAAGTGTCCTTGGGCAAGACACTGAACTCCGAGTGTGTGTGAGTGTTTATCTGTTGAGCAGGTGGCACCTTGTACGGCAGCCTTGGCCACATTGTATGAACGAGTGTGAATGGTTCTATATAAAAACGCCTTGAGTTGTTGTTGAGACTAGAAAAGCGCTATATAAGAACAGTCCATTTGCAGGAATTTGGTCATAAACCAACTAAACCAAAGTTGACACAAAATGTTTAATTTTGGCGCGATGATAGCACAAGATGAAAAGTTGTTGATATATGTTTCTTTTAACCAAAGCATTGGCCATGTGGCTAGCATGGAACATTAGGTAAATTGAAAGACACATGTCAGACACTTATATAATGTATATGAAGATACATTTATGTTTCATTCACATATTTTGTATTCTTATTAATGTGTTAAAACCCAATGATCATTAAAGGACTCTATAATAATCCACTTCCACTGATGATAGTATGATCAGCATGTACCCCTATCTTCTCTCTTAATTAACTGGTATCCAAGTAGCTGCCACGTATCCACTACGGCTTTGTTTTTTATGTGTATTGCTCTCCCTTTGTTCTCCCAATCTCTTTACATTACACTGCATTTATATGGTGCCCAGACAAAGAACTGGGATCACAATGTAAACAACTGTAAACAGTTTAAAAGAGATCCACCATCAATGTGAGTTTTTCCTATCCACACACTTCTCCTAATGGCCCACTTTTCACCACAGGTATATAATCACTAAACTGTCAGGTAAAAAAAAAAAAAAAAATCAAATGTATCAGCTCTTATATAAATGAAACCCAATCCGGTCGTAAACACAGCGGGCCTTCTGCCTATGAAGAACATCAATGACACATTGTTACTCATCACTGTCGTTTAGAGGCCTTTGAATAATAAGGTTAATGAAACAGGGCTGTTACAGTGAAAATCACTGTTAGGCTTGCTTAATTTCTTTATTAGTCTGCTTGCTGATAGTCTGATACATACCAGCCTGATTGTAACTATATTGCTGTTGTTCACACACAACAGGAACCATTTGAATGAACTCTGTGTTTTAGGGGGTATTTCTTTGGAATTCAATCTCTAGGGATTGTAGCACCATTGCCCAGGCAACTGAAAACCCCACACAATGTGCTGACAGATCACTGAGCCATAACTGGCCACTGCAATTACTGTATGCTATTCAATGCATATGTATCTATGTGCTCTTGCATATATGCAAGATTGCACAAAGATTGCAGACCTCATCTGGGACTTTAAAAAAATCTGATCTATTTTCCTGCTTTGCTTTGATGCAAAAGTGCAACTGAATTTTGGATGTTTGGAATACGTTGGGGATATTGTGAAAGGAGCCAAATGACTAGCAGATTGGCAGTACTGTCTCTTAGGCTTTAGAAAGGGAATTCCTGGAAGAGAGATATGAATCAGACTATCAGAGGAGGAGGAACAAAAAACATCCCTACATTAGATGGATGACGGATGTACTTCAAAGCATTGTTGCAGTATGTTTTCTGTCTTCTCTAGGAGGCCTTTCATGTGCTAAAGTTGGTCTTGTGTGTCATGTGTGTGTTTGTGTGCCTTGGCAAATGCATGTGTGAATGCGTGTGAGTCGATACTGGCCTCCAGGTACAGGCTGCCTTCTTCAATACCTGAGGAACAGAGGTTTCCTCAACGTAATTGCTTCCATGATGTCATTAAAAATAAAATCTAATTAGTTGAATATTTGCTAACGTGATGCTGGTTTTCAAATTTGAAATAGCAATACAAGGTACTTTCCAGGAAACAAATGGCTAATTTAGCTCATATTTGACTAACTATTTTCTGTTGCACACAGCAGGGGTATATAAAGCATGTTGCAACACTGCAATGATAATTGTGGACATTATCAGTATTAAGAGACATGAAACAAGTTGTTGGGAACCAGTCAAAATACAGTTTAAAAGATACATTTGAATGCAACATTTTCATTTTCAAAACGGATCATACACAGCTAGCCCTACAGGTAGTGAGAAATCAACTGATAGTGTCCCAAAATATCAATCGGTATCCCGGATTCAAACCACGGAAGCCTCCTTATTCTAGATTATATATGAATAATGTCAGCATTTATGAAAATCCTGCTCAAAATACAGTATACTGGATTCTTAACATATGACAGACGTGTTCCAATTTCAATCCTGAATACAGGATTTAGTAAGTATCCTTAATCAGCCACACAGGACACTAAAACAAGATTTATTTATTTCGGGAAATTATTTATTTCCTGAAACACTATAGGTATAATAACATGATGCATTTTCCACAGAAGCCTGATGGCATTGCTTGAAAGCCAGTCTATTTAGTTCCAAGTGTTTCAATATATGGAAGTCATCTTTTCTGGAGATTCACAGCAAAATTGCAATTCTGTGGGTTCTGTATGGTAAAAATTGCTTGTTATACACTGTTCTGAGTCTACTATATGAAATCGCACGAACAGTGTGGTGTTAGGCCAGCAGTACGTTTCAAATCTGGTGTGTTCTTAAACTGTTATCATTTTCAGCATGGCGAGTAATACTACAACTCAAGGTTTGTTTGTCTAACATCCATGGCAGAGTCTGTGAGTCACAGTGGAGAGAGACAAACATAACTTTAGTGTGTTGTTGGATGGCAAATGAAGCCATGCAAAAATGTTCACAAATAAAGTCTTGTACACACTGTAGCAATTAAAGACAAATGCAGTGGTTTGTACACCACTGTCATTTTGTCTGTGCTAACACAATCAGTTCAATCTCACAGAACACCAAGACATGAAACAAGCGGAATGCGTGAGACACGGAGAGAGCACAGAAAAAGAGGAGGGTGTCAGGGCAGCAGGGACCCTAGCAGGCCAAACCCTGGGAGAGCAGCAGTGATTGGTTTGGACCACCCATCTGGACTGGCTAAGCGCCTTCGGCTGGCTGGACCGCTGTTTGCCACGATGGACTGCACAGATGAATGAATGGAGGGATAGAGACAGACAGAAGTCTCGTGTAATGATTCACATTGATGGAACAACGTGCTGGAAACATTAAATAAGTCAATAGAAAACACACATGCTATCACCAGTAAGCGCACGCAATTACGGATCATCCCATATACAGTGTATCAGTTCAGCAAGGCTCAGGTTCAGTTCATTGTCATGTGTTGTTCACGTCTCCCAACATAAAATTCTAAAACAACTGAAAAATGTAGGTATGTTAACCATAACTAGTAAATGAATTGTATAATAAATTACACACACTGAATAATGCAATTTTACTTTTTAGATATACTGTGTCGCCTGGATCCACATACAATCCATTTCCAGCACAGTAGCGATCGTGAGATCACACAGTTGGCAAAGAGAGAGTAGTTAGACTGATGTACAGTATATTGGCTAATTAGATCAGTCTAAAAAATGCTAATTGTTAACTAGAAGCTAACAGTTTAGGACTTTTTTTAAATTATTACAGGTTGACTGCAGTAAACCTGTTTTTGATGCTTTCTGCATGCTCAACTAGCAGTCTGATTTACACAGCGGAGGCCTACTTTAAATGAAATTAGCTAATCAAATGAAGCCTCAGACGTAAATTGTGTTTTCTATTTGACCTGAAAAAGTTATCCCTATTAAAGGACAACAGTCACTTGATTTTTTAGTTCACCCCTACAAAAGCTCAAATGTAATGTACTGTAGTTAGAAAGCTAATTAAGGAGGTTTTCTTAAAGTTGTTTCGCACGGAACTGTCATTAACATGCATATAGGAAACACTAGCCCCTTTTCACACAGAAATTGGGCAAGGTCTGCCGTTACGCCATCTTTGTTTATTATCACAGAACCAAGCACACCTTTCATAAGATCGCTGGCATTCTGGGAGAAAAAGAGGCTCGACGTGTAACCCAACAGCGTCTGTGTCTACTCGTCTAGTGTGTGTGAGCCGATCCAAACTGTTAATCAACTACGCTTACCCAACCCGACTCACAAATTCATTCATTATAGTGGCACAGTATTCAGTAGAGAGAAAGTCAGAGGTAGCTGCAGCGCCCGTGTGTGTATGTGTTTGAGAGAGGGAGAGAGCGAGTGGAATGCAATGTTTCTGTAAGTTATTAATATGTTTGGCTACTTGGAATGCTGCTTAATCACTTTTTGGCCCTCCTGTGGGTCGAATTGTGCCTTGAACAGCATGTAGTTCCGCCTTTCCTGCTAAATCGGTTTTGTTCTTACGGCTCTGTGACTACCTACGCTGCAGCTTAAAGGTGCATCAACCCTGACCCCCACCCCCCCATTCCATCTTTGTTACGTTCACACAGACTTTATATAATTCAGATATTTTTTTTATTACCTCATTTCTGACCGCACTTGAAGATAAGATTACATTTTATTGTCTGTTCACACAGAACAGTCAACAGGTAACATTAAAAAAACACACAAACGTAAAAACAAGAAGGCAGCTTCATTTCACAGAGAAAGAGAGAAAGAAAAGAAACGAGGGACTGTGTTTTTTTCGGCACCTCCTCTGCAGCCCCCACCATCACAGCCTTAATGCACTACCCTCATTCAAGAGTGGCAAGACATGCGTTTTTTGCCGGACTGCCTATGCGCTGCCTGAGGACCACTTGAGGATTGCCTGTGTGAATGTAAACCCGACCTAAAGGAGCAAAAGTCCCGCCTTGAACAGGCTGTGTAAAAAGGGGCTAATCTTATACTCACCATTAGTTTTTGTGAGCATGAATTGATCAGAAAATATTTTCAGGCTTCAAATAACAGATAAAAACAAATTTGTATGACCCAAGGAAATCAGTCCAAAAAAAATCATATTTTGGATGAACTGCAACAAAATAACATTTCGACACCGTTACAACCACCTTTTGATGAATTCCATCTTTTTTCTTTTTTTTGTTCTATCATAATGGTGATGAAATGTATCTCTTTATGAGAGACTTTCCCCTGACCCCTTCTGATATGGCAGGGTTTTCTAAGACACTAATCGGATTAGACAGAATGTCCCTCTAAATGTCTCACACTGGACATAACTCCATCCTAACAACACACACACACACACACACATTGCCACCCCTCCAGCTCACCCTTGACCTCCCCCTATGCTGATTGTTCTTACAACAGCAGACATCAGGCCATTAGACTGTCACAATAATTGACACGCAGAACAAAAACACAGACCACTTCTGGATAAAACATATCATAATCCCTCAAGGTGGGGAGTCTGGGGTTTCAAGGCCACCAAGATAGCTATTCACAGCATCCAGAGACATGGAGGGACCTCCGTGAAAGACATTGTTAGGTGTTGGTATGAGACTTGGTACGACACCCCTGGGAAGAATGGTGGTTAGTAATGAAGAGGATTGACTACACTCTTGGGCCTTTGTGGAAACATACTCATGACATTGGCTAATGCTTTTGAAAATGCTACTTATGGTAGGGAGCAAGTAAAGACGTTGTAGTTTAGAAATGTTAACCTTGTTGCCGTTTACTTTAGCGATGATACACAGAAACATCTCTGCTAAATTTACGCAGCAAAGGGCCAATTCGCAACCACGCATTGTGCGGCCGACCTGATTGGTTGATTTAATTTCCTATCAGGAGGTGGGAGCAGAACAGCCACAATGTCTTTGAATAACACCTATGCAGAAGTTGACAATGACAGGAAATGTGTGTAGGGTATTGTGTCAAAAAAGGTGTTTCCAACACTGCACAATGGCAATAACACTCTCAGAGAAATTACATTTATATACAATTAAGTTGCAACAGAAAATGCATTTTGAAGGAAACGCTATGCTGACCGGATAACATTTTTTACAACAAAGGTTGGTAATTAACATATCTGAAAGGTCGCAAAAAATGTTGATACTGACTGTGTCAGCAAAATATTCACTGACAGCGTATTTGCGTTGTTTCCCAGCAAAATAATGCAATACCTACATTATGTAACTTTTTTTATGGATATGTTTAGTCAAAAAACAAGTAAGTACTATATATATAGACAATTTCTCGGGGACATGGTTGGACTATGAGACAGAATTTTACAAATGACACAGTATCACAGTCGCAACAGTGTTCTCTTTGCCTTTCAATCGTCAGCAGACATAATGAATACAGTGTTACAATGTTACAAAGTAATCTACCAGGAACATTTGCTTGCACAAAGTAAAAAGTTTAAATTGAAAACCTGATTGCACCTTTGCCATAAGTGATTCCAGACTATGCGATTGCTTGAGTTTTCCTTTCCCTAAGCTATTTTTTTTCTGCATGCTTTCTTTAACTTTGATGGCTCATGTTATGGCTATTTCTTTGTAAAACTTAGTGATGCTGAATTGTTTTAGTTAGTTTTAGCATCTACAGTATGTAATTAATATTTATTGATAAAACACTTTTCACAGATAACATAAAGTGCTTAACAATGACATAAAACATACAAGCGAACATAACACATAATAAAAACTTGATACCCAACATGTAAGTAAAGACGGGTCTACCAAACGCATGCCTAAAAAGCTATGTATTTATCTAGTTTTTAAAAGAGTTCATAGAAACAGCCGAACGTAAGGGTGGAGGCAGAGCGTTTCAAAGCTCAAGTTCTAGTGACCTAAAAAAATCGAACAGCACGAGCTGAATGTTAACAGGCTTAAAATAGGAAGGGGCACTTCCTACAATAGCTGAAACACCAGTTCCAATGCTTGGTAAAACTCTAAACTTTAAGAAGAGTGAAGATGGTAACATACCAAGAGGGCTTGAAAGAAAGCTTCATTTTCATAATCAAATCCAATAGATTGTGTAAATTTATAGGTTAAAAAGAGTCCAGAACAGTAGGAGATTGAGAAGGGCTAGAGTTGGGAGGGCAAGTCATAGTATGAATATTGGACCTAATAGCCATTACCTTATCAACTAAGAAGGTGAGGAACTTGTAACAATCATCTTCACAAGTATATTAAAAGAATAACGAAAATCTTTAAAAATACAGATGATGCACCTCTGGCCCAGTGGCTTTCCATAATCGTCAGACAGCGTACAGTTGGACATCCACAGACGAGTCTTGTAAATGTCCCTAGTCCTAATCTTGAAAGGTGCTACTTAGTTTCATGGAGCAATGCTCATTAAAAGATGTACATATTTACTGTATGCAAAATCATATTGAAACAAAAGATAAAATTCTATAAAATATATTTTAAAATGTGTCTTTATCTATAGCTCACATAGGAGGATAGGATAGATGATTAGGTTTTCTGTGGAAAAGATCAGTAAGTGCAGTAAAGTGATCAGTGACATGACACCTAAAAGGCCATTGTTCCCACTGTGTTAAGAGACAATGACAGAGTAATTATTTTAACAGCACAAGCCATATCAAGCCTTGTACTCTATATTCACACTCTTATCTATCCCAACCTCTTTACATTTAAGGCTTCCTTCCCCTTGACCACTATGCCAAACATCACCAAAATGGGTTTGTGTCCTGTGGCAGTGTTCTTGACTGCAGTCATTTAGGCATTTGTTACAGTTTTTTTGGCGGTTTATCATACCTGGGTTGCAACATTTTTAATACGACAGTATGGCTATTACTGCTTCCATTCCAGAAAATGGAAACTTATGTGGCATTTTCACCATTTCGGCTGAACAGGAAGCACACGTAAGCCTCTGATCTATATACATCACACTTTTTCTTATCCACTTATTGAATCTGAATACCTTGTTGAATGTCTTTAGGTTTACATGTCAAAATGTACTTTACCTTTAAACTTACAGGTAATTAAAAACTAAAAGTTGTCTACAAAAAATAGGACTACAAACTTAAAGATGTTTAATCAGCTTTTGCTGGCTGAGGAAGCAGAAAAACTAAATCTTTTAGTGGCCGACTAATACATGTTCAATACATGTAGTTTCAACCTGAAAATGAGATTTGCAGCATGATATATTCATTGTTTTAAATATATATGGCACCTTCAATTACTAGATGTAGCCTACTGTACTTCCTTATGTAATTACTCTAAATGATATATATATATATATATATATATATATATATATATATATATATATATATATATGGTATTACAGTTGATTAAAATGTTGATATGCTATGAGCCAATGTGTGACTTGAAGATTCTTAAATTGATCAGCTAAATACATTTTTGGTAGAATAGTCACCATTCTGTGATCATATTGTCATGATATAATGAAAGTTGACAGACGATAAATTAAACTTTTGTAAAATCTATGTATACATTTATATTACAGAACGTCACGACTGTGTACGCTAAAGTAAAATGAGTGCCTTCGTCGACAACATGTGTTTTGGCTGTTTTGGCTACCTACTGTACATTCAACCTTTGATTTGGTGCTGCCCTTTTCACCACTGGTCCACACTTCCTCTGGTACTGATGTCATCAGTGTTAAATCCCATGAATCTAATACAGCCATTCATCCAACCAAGCGCTCAACCCTGGGTATCACAGGGGCCCCTGCATACTCCATTGCCTTTATAAGATTAATGCAATGGATGGAGCAGGTGTCTGCCAAAATTCCATTCCTATTTAAACCTCCAGGCCCATACCAGCAACCTAATCCTATTAGGCCTAATTGAGTGAAGTCGACAGTCTTTTTCAGTTAAACTAAGTTCACGCACTAATAGGATTCAAAAGGAGGCATAAAAAAGGTACAATGTGTAGGGAGTAGTAGTGTTGGTGTGTGGCTGGGGAAGTGGACAGTGTGCATCAGGGAGCAAGGGAGCAGGGACTGTGTGTTGGGACCAGTTGAGGCTTCCTGCTGGGTTGGAAGATCTGTGTTTAAAAAGAGGGAGGGAGTGGGCTGGAGGTCTCCCTGGAGGCTAGATAAGCTCAGAGAGGGGAACAAGAACAACATAATTGGTATTCAGGAACCCCTAGTGTGTTTGTGTGTATTTGTTTTTTGTGTGCACAAATACAGTCACAGTAACTACATCGTAATCACAGTGGAGAGTAATAGAACAAAAAAGGAAATGGAAAAAAAAAGATGTCTAAAAGCATTAGTGGAATTCTCAAACAATGTTGGTACAGTAGATACAGACGGAACATAGACAAAAGTATGCACAGCAGATAATTAAAATGTTTTTTTGACTTTTTACGGGATATAAAAAGCCAAACCAGCACTTTGTCTCCTTATTACTTTGTCATTATGTATACTAGGATACAGACTTGCATCAAAAACTTCCTAGTAAGATAGACGCCACAAGATAGGATCTACAGTGATATGTCCTAAAGCCATAAGACTGTAGGAAACAACAGACTAGGTGCAAAAAAAACCAGCTTGTCACCTCATTGAATCCTTCTTGTTTTTGGCTTGTGGCTACTACATAATCTTATCAGGGCCTTTTGTTAACATCTCTCCCCCTATGTCCCTGCTGAAAGACATGTTTTTCCTCCGAGGCAGACTGAACTACTACGTCTTTTCCACAGAAATAAAATAAGAAAACAAAACTGAAACCGGAAGAATATGTACTGCATATACCTGAATTAAAAGGTCACATGCAGTATATAACCTGCACCTTTTCCCATAGTGAAGATAAGTGCAATACATTTCTTAAAAATCTAGAAACAGTGATGCAACTCACTTTCGTCCTAAACTGAGTAATGCGTTTCCAATGGCCCGTTAAAACTGGCTCAGACTGTGAAAAATCCAGAGGCACAAACTCTCTTCAGCCCTTATGGGAAGTTTGCAACCAAGACTTCACTCAGTTTGAAGATTTAACGTTTATATTTTCTGAATTGTGTAAATTATTAATACATTTGCTGATTAGCTAAATAGTAGAGGGTGTAATCATCCATGCAGGTTTTTTTTTTTTTTATCAAATTGGCATAGTTTTAGTTAAACATTTATTTACTTTCTTGATGAGACTTAGATGAGGAGATTGATGGCTTTATATAAACTGGCATAGTTTTGGTTAAACATTTATTTTCTTTCTTGATGAGACTTAGATGAGAAGATTGATGGCTATGGCGAATTAAAAATAAACTATACTGATGGAAAGCTGGCTGGTTATATTATGTTTTTATAACACCTTGTAATGAGTCAATTCATTCAAATAGGGTTTTTTAATGGTTTTAGTAGCTAATTAAAATGCGTGTGCTGAGTGATACTAAGCAGTAATGATAGTCAAGGACACACACATGCACTCTGCGCGCACCACACACACACACACACACACACACACACACACACACACACACACACACACCAAATTAAGGAGGTCAGAGAGGGACACAGTGTTTAGCCAGTGGCGTCAGTAACACAGACGTGGCCTGAGGACATAACCTTTCAGAGCGGCCCATAGCCAGAAGTACTACATGGGACTCCCTTTGAAGAAAACACATCCAAAAGGACTTGAGAGACAAAAGGTTAGCGTAGGCTTTCAGTGATCTTCCATGGCCTTCTTTCATGTAGGACAAATAAGACAACAAAGGGACGGAAGAGGCAGTTGACAGCTTACTGGAAGTGAAAAAGCAGATGTTATCTAGGGGTTTTAAAGTCATAGCAGTGAGTTAACAGAATAATAATTATTTTATTATTTCATGATACCTCACAGCCCTGTTCATTTTGGCACCTTATGTAGTTTGTCTTTTGACCAAATTGTAAATTAGTCATATTTCAGTCATTTGATTATTGTTAGTTTTAGTCAACAAAAACCTAAGACATTTTAGCCAAGTTTTTGCGAGTAAAAATGATGTTCTCTTTTATAAGTTACATTAAAATATCAAGTAAACGTAATTTACTTGGAAGAACAATGACATCAATACTTTAATTTCAATCAAGAAAATGGCACCTAAATCAAATAATGTTATTTTGCACCAAAAACCATTTAAATTTCTTACTTTAAATTTTTTTTCCAATAGTCAGTGTAATACAACGTTTTTGTTTTTTTTACAGCTATGCAGTTTGCCTCAAGAGACCTTTTGGGATACAACCCTTCATAGCCTTTGTTCAGAATAAAGAAATCTGAGATAATGAAACCATTAAAGGCTGTCTATTCTCCTAATCATGTTAAAGAGGGATTGCTTTCATAGACGTTTCCTAATCTGATTACATCTGATATCACTTGCAGAATGGCACTGCCTTTGTTTCCTGTATCTTCATGGGATCTCGTGTAAATGTCTAAAGGTTTTACCTCTGAGGCAGACTGCACAACTACTGTAGTTTTACCAACAGCAATGACAACAAAACAGAAACAAGAACAATATCAACTGTATAATTGACGGGATTTGCATTTCATAGCCTGTGCCTTGTCCCATAATAAAGATAAGTGCAATACATTTTATAAAAAAGGTAGAAAACAGTGACTCACAGTCGTTCATCTTCGTCCTAAACTGAGTAATGCGTTTCCAATGGCCCGTTAAAACTGGCTCAGACTGTGAAAAATCCAGAGGCACAAATTTTTTTCAGTCCTTATGGGAACTTTGCAACCAAGACTTCACTCGGTTTGAAGATCAACGTGTTTTTTGGAATGGTGTAAATTACTAATACATTTGCGGTTATTAGCTAAATAGTAGGGGGTGTAATCAACCAATTTGTTTTTTTGAATATCAAACTTGTGTTTTTTAAAGACATTTTTGGTTAAACATATATTTTCTTTCTTGATGAGACTTAGAGGAGGCAAATATATATATATATATATATATATATATATATATATATATATATATATATATATATACATATATATATTGTATATACTGAATTAAAAATGAAACTATATTTGAAAAGCTGGCTGAAGAAGTTATATTATGTTCTTATGACACCTTGTAATGTGTCAATTCATTCAAAGAGGGCTATTTTAATGGTTTTAGTGGCTTCATTAAAAATGCGTGTGCTGAGTGATACTAAGCAGTAATGATAGTCAAGGCTACACACACAATGGTTTTAGTTGCTTCCTTTACAAAAAATGTATGTGTGCGCTGAGTGACACACAGTATGTCAAAGTACCTGAGGTCTACAAAGATCTGACCAGCGAGAGTGTCAACTGTCATAATTATCAAAGATCATAACCAAAATACTATGTATCTGTTTGTGTGTGTGTGAGTGAGTGAGAGAATGTCCAGTGATAGAGACTGAACTATGAAAAGTCAGGAGGGAGGGGGAAAAGACCAACAGCTTAGTACAATGATAAAACAGAGAGTGGGAGGAGGGGAAAAATCAAAGAATTGGAATAATTGGCATAATTCAAGGTGACTGGGCACAGTCAGGGGGAGTGTCAGTGTTGGGCGAATCTTTTGCCATCCTCAAAGAGAGACGGTCTGCACAATTAGCCACACAAACTCTGACCCCGCTCAGAATAATTAATGAATAACAGAAGGAATAAAGACAAAAAGGCCCAGAGCGGTCTGGTTGAGTGGCGAGCAAGGGTAATACATCAAAGAATGCTGTTAATTGGCCCTGTGGCTTTCATTCTTTGCCCTATTTCTTTCAATTCATTGACTCAAAATAATGGGTTCAGGTTCATTATCAACAGGTCTTAAGCCTTGGGAGTGCCAAAATTCAACAGGAGAGCCAGGGGTGTGTGTGAGTATGCTTGTCAGTGCATGTGTACAAAAATGTGTGTGTAATGGCTTAGTTTTTGTCTGGCTCTTGATGACATCAATCCCACACAGGAAAGAGTTGTATAGTTGTGTTGAGAAGAGAGCAACAGGCCGCAATATATTAGGATTTGATTGTGCAAGAGCATACAAGTACAGTTTTTAATTGCGTGGTTGTGAATGCTACACGTGCCGTCACGATGCTGGAATATAACTGGTACGGACAGGTAAGTGAAGCTGGGACACCTACTCCTGCTTTCAGATATAAACGCAGTGTTAATGTATGCATATGTACCTGGGTGATAAGGCCTCAGAGTTGCTTAAGTCAAATAATAATTAATGTATGCATGAAATAATTCAATTTATTTTCAAATATTGCAGATTCACAACTGTGTGTCATGTGCCTGTTTGTATGCTTTATATAAAGAGCATCCTTGTTTCTGATAGCTGTAAAAAGACTTTGACAACTCTGTTAGATGTGAAATTTACCCATGTCAAATGTAGGGCTATTATGTCAATTTAAATGACATTAGACTAAATTAAAATAAGTCAACCCTAAAATCTCTATTGGGATGATAATACCAAAAACGCACTGAGACTGATGACACGAGCAGAGGAAAAATTACTGTAACTTTTATATTATATTAGTTAGTCGCCAACTTTCTGTATGGGTACAGACTCTGAATTTTAAGTAATAATTAAGTAATTATAGTAAGTAATAATATTAATAATGACAATATTGTAATACAATTACAAAAACATTTACAAAACATTACATTACAAACATTTGGTCAGGACAGTGATGATTTGTGGAATTACACTGTATAATACTGTATTAGACAAAAAGCAAAGCAGACTCGTAAAAAAAGTCAACTTTTCAAATTATACATTTGGCAAAACTGTTTGACTTTAGTGTAAGTGTTGATAATGATAATGGAAGAATTGGGAATTAACTCTTAATGAAGCACAATGGAGGAAATTCAGTAGTGTCTTATATTATAACAGCACATATGCAAGGCTGCTCTTCTTCTTCTTCTTCTTTGTATTTACTATTCACCCATTTATTCCAACTACCTAATATGATAAGAGGTCGTGGGACCAGGTGTTTCATTCTCATTCACCTTAAGTTAACTTCTCTCACCATTATAGTGTCTGTTTAATTCCATTATAGTGTTTGTCTAGTTCCATTATAGCATCTTGTTTAGTTCCCTGAATCTTTCTTTATCTGTGTGTGACTCTCATTTGCATTTTTCCTTGCGTTCACCAACTCTAACAGGCAAAAAAAGGTCCAGTTTTGGGACAAAAACCCCAGGTCACGTGAAATTACTCCTACTCACACACAGAACCAGACACACCATAAAAAAAGTGATGGGGCAGGAGGGGTGGTTAACTAAATTACTGTAACTTATTTTTCCTCACAGCACATGATTTTGTGAGAAATACCTTGCTGCTTGTTTCCCCTCTCCACTCGTCATTTTATTGCCATATGAAAGGGTTCCCTTACCTGGGTGAGCCATGTCAAGCAATTAATACCCTGAAATACGCCTTTTAAGTAAGTTGTTTGGTCTCTGGGGCTCCCCATTGTGATGAAACGATTGGTGTCGTCTCACGTTAGCCTCGCACAGGTGCCTTCTCTGCCTGCACATCAGATCATTAACATACCCAGAGATGGGGAAAGAGAGGCTGATAGAGAGAAAGAGATAGGCACAGAGGGAAGATAAGTTTAAGATAGTAAGATTGCTTTAAGTGAATGCACTCATGACCTCTTGGTAGTTCAGAGTGCTACACACACACACGCACACACAATGAGGGGTGTTTATGTAGGCTACTGCATTAAACATGACATTATCATCATGTTGTACTGCAGATAGTGAGTCAGCAGTGCTTTTTTATTCTTGCTTGGTGGTGTGTTCAAGGATGTTCTCAGATTTAAGATTTCAGTGCATTACATTCAAAAGTTACAGTATGTTATGAGAATACTGCAGCCAGATAACAAAACATATATTTTTTTGCATTAATGAATGCTATGCAGATTTTTTGCAAACACAGTCCCCCATAAAGTTAATTATTAAAGTTAAATTTGACATAAATAGACAGAATAGACAGATGGATGGATTATGTTAACCTAAGTTTGTGTAAGATGATTCATATTACATGCTGGAACCAAATGAGACCAATGGCTGTTTAGAACACAGGAAATCACTCTCAAAACATATGGTATGCTTCAGAAAATGGTCAGCTGTAATGTAAAGTGTATGTAATGGGCCAAAATATACAAAACCAAACTGTGCCCACTTCTTTGTGCACAGATTGGTTCGTGGCACTCAAATACACAGTTATGAAAATGATCGGACATGATTTTTGATTACAGAATTACAACAAAGTTTCATTGTCATTTTTGGTTCAAAGATGAGATCTGTTCATTCATCATTCTGAAAACTTCACAGACAACGGGGGGAAAAAAACAGTAAAGCAACATTCGTTTTAGTTCATGCTTGCATTATCATCGCATAAGTGAGATAAATGCAACGCATGAATGAACATGGAGAGCGAGTGGTGTGCAGAGAGGATTTAAAAAAATACACCTTTACTTAATTGTAATTTAGAGAACTGAAGGCGGCGCAGGTACGTTTAGGGCATGTGCGAATCCACTTTTGCTAGTTTAAATGGCGGAAAAAAGGGTCTGTGTGCCCGGCACATGGTTAAAAGGGTTGTACTTAGTGTCTTAATTAATCATAGGTGTGTTTTGGGCGTAACATGCAATAAACCAATCAGAGTGCCATCTCCCATTCCTTTGTACCTTGGCGCGTTGCTATTATGATGGCACATTTCCTAGGCAAGAAGGACAGATTTGCAGGAGGAGAAACTGATCTGCTTGTGTGTGAAGTGAAAGCGCAAGCAGATGATATTTGGCACGAGCCCTATACCACCAAAAATATTTAACACTTTAATGTATGTTTTTTAATCTTTGCATGTTTGTGTGCTGCTGTGCGTGCGTCCCTTTGTGTAGCAAGCATAGTGTGCACGCGCTGTGCACAATCCTTAATTATCTGCGCTGTTAAAATAACAATTAAATGCTGCGTTATTGACTTTAGACCAGGTTTTTGTTCGTCAATGGTGCAATCACTTTCCGCTGCCTCAAGATAGCAGGAATGCACCTGAATTCACCTCCCATGGGTGCACAGATAGGCGCAGAAGCATTTGCTATTTAACCCTTGTATGGTGTTCGGGTCTGTGGGACCCTTTTACAATGTTTGGTAAAGGAAAAAATTATGCTATTTATTATTTCTTCTAACTTGAACTCATTGGCCGTAGCTCATAAAAAATGAGCTACGGCCAACATAAAAATGTACTTATTTTCGATGACTGCACACGGTACACCCTCTACACATAACTATTACATATGAGATGTTTGATTCTACTGGACCCAAATGTATTTAATTGTAGGTGCTATGAAACTATGTTGTATTTTTGCTATTCTGCTATTCTCACACAAAGTTGTTACATTTCAAGCACTTTCACCTGTTCTAAAAAATAAGCACCAATAATAAACAATTTTTTCGTTTACCTTTTTATAATGGAATTTCCCTGTTTTCTCACAAAAAATGAAAATGATGATATGATCATAAATGTGATCTCACAGGGGTAAATGGAAAATATGAACCATAAATTATGTATATATCATTGGTAATTGAGTACTAAAGTTTACTAAAGTAAACAACTATTAAGTATTTTACGTAAATTGTTATGGTTGTATTGATTTAAAAGCCTAATAATGAGGGGGTCCACCAGAACCGGTAACATTGTCTGTGTAACAAAAATATGAACACCACACAAGGGTTAAATGACGTGTGAACTGGACTGGAAATTGACAACTGCGTCGGTCTTAAACTAGCAAAGACACTTGCGTCGGGCTTTGCAATGCGCCGGGTGCAACATAGGGCCCATCAGTGTTAAAAGGATTATGGTAATTTTCTTGACACTGGGGGTGGACATGGGGGTAAATACAAGGATGGACAGATGAGCAGGGTTTGCGCTTTGTATCTCTAATGCTAATGCCAGAAAAGAACACAGATTTTGTACAATTCTTCAAAACCCGGGGTTAAATTCAAGGACAGAAAGGAGGATGGAAGCCGATGTCATTCTCGCCTTGGCAACAGCAGCATGGTTAAGGTTAGAGAAAGGTTGTGGTTATGGCACATAACCTGTGGTTAAGAAACTAAAACTCAGATTTAGGTTACAGTTAATGTTGGTGTATGGGAAGTGTATTCCAGTCTCCTGCATGAGAGTTAGACATCCATCCACCACCCTGACCTCCACATCCTAACTTTGTGCCAACATACTGTTTCCTACACTGGTACTGTACATTGGCAAACGGATGTAAAAAGTGAGGTGTGGATTTGTCCGATATTGATGTTTTTTTCTTGGTATCCTGGACTGAAATCCCATGTGTTAGGTTCATGCTAGTCTGGATCAATGGAAGTACATTTCTAGGATAATTGCCTGACTGATTTCTCTAACCTTCTGCTCTCTGCCTGTTGACGTTCTTAAACTCCGTTCGTTACGGGAAGCAACAACAAATTTCGAGCTAGCAAGGTACACACTGAAAAGGGCAGGTTTTAAAGAAAATTTGGATCAGGCAACAAGGCATGTCTGCTTGGATCTCCTGGAGAATGATTGTAAAGATTTACTACAGCATTTACTATCTAATTAGGATGTTTTTGGACTGATATTAGAGGAATGCTATGCACAAAGTACATACAGCAATTCACTGGTAAGCAAATTACGTACTAATTACGTGTTTAATGCATCCAGCTAATTTAAATAGCTCACGTTATTGTATTGTGTGAATGATTATTAACTTAACTCAGTTAATATTGTATGTGTCATTTTCTTTTGCGGGGTGCAAATGTTCCAGCAAAACACGTTCCTTGTCAACACTATTTCGCAGAGCTACTGCTGCTGTGATGGAGCTTAGTTATGCCTAAGACGACAGTGACTGGTTTAAAGAAATGCAAACAATACAGAAGTTTTTTTTCCTATCCAAGAATGTATATGTGGTGTAGCCAGACCTTACTTCAAAGTGCTGTGTACATAGGCCTGGCAATATGAGATTAGGTATAGGCAATTAAAACACAACAATTTCCTTTATGAATGACATGTAGTTGATTCCTCTTGGTTGGAGGTTAAAACCAAACATGCTGGCTCAATTCTGGGTTCAGGGGGTCATTTAAGTCCTGCATGTGAAGTTTGCAAAGGACCAGGTCTGAGATGATGGTGCAGCTGTTTAGTTTTGGCGAACCTTATTCAGGAAAAAGATAAGGCTGGCATGTGCATCTGAGGAGGCGCGTGGTAGTCCACACCAGAGGAATTGGCAGGAACTCTGTAACACACTTGGAACTGGCAGCGACTAAATGATGGAAAAAATAAATTGAACTCAGGCACAGCTAATTACCCAATTTACCCGAGACGGCGGGTGGAGTAGCATGATCTAATAAAAGAACCGGAAAATAATTAGATATTGATTATATTAACAAAAAGGAAAGGAGATGTATGTGCTCTATACTTCACTAATTTGTGCAGGAAGGAGATTTTTTAGTAACATTTATTCCTTTGGAATTTGGGATTACACATGATCATAATATTGCCTAAGAGGGATTCAATTTAATACACAAGAACTTTGATGTAATATGACCTGGATGCAGGTCAGTCTTAAACGGAACAGACCTGCATGTGATCAAAGCCTGAGCTCTTCCGGCTGTTACGTCTCACTCCCCTCACATTCTCTGCTGGTCTTCCTCTCATACATCGCTGGGATGAGGAGCACTGGCACTCCTGCATTCGTCACAGCAGCTTACTCATTCAAACGGTACAGACACAAAGATAGCCAAACAGAGTGAACAAACGGCTCTTTGTCCACAGCACTAACCATTTATGACTAGTTCTGGTAAGGTCAAAGTTGATTTAATTTTGTACTTAGTTCTCATTAAACAGCTATTGCATTATTTAATTTCCCAAAATCAAGTTAACGGTAATCAATACATCTCTCCCAAAAGCTTTTGAACAGTGGCTTACAAATTTAGCCCACAAATGCACTTTATGTTGGTTAGGGAGAGTAGCATCTTCTTCTTATGCCATGTTGAGCTATAAAAAGAGCTGTATTGAAATTTATATTTTTAAAATATTTTGTATTTTTTTATTTTAGATTTATTAGACTATATTCAGCTGAGTCAAATTCAATTATATTTTTCCTTGAACTTCTTAAGATTTGCCTAAAGATAAGCAAGTTGTTAGGAAATATAAAAATATCGTTTCCAGTCACTATTCACTGTACTGTGCTTTAGTAAAGGGATTCCCCAGTGATTGTAGACTAGCTCAACTAAATAAATAAAAAACTGAGTTATGATTTAATTATAAAATATAGCAAAAATATTGAGTCAGGTGTAACACTTAAACAAAACAGGGTGCAGCTGAGAGTGGACAACAACAAGTTACTAGTTACAGTTGATATAGTCAGCAAGAAGTAATGAATAAATGGTTGAAGTAGTTAGTGGTGAATGATAATTGGTTTAAAAGCCAAAAATAGTGGATAGATGGTTGAAATAGTTTGCTTAAATTAGTAAATGAGTGGCCAATGGCCATTTTTTCAGCTTTCCAAATGTCTAGAGAGAATGATTATACACTGACCAAAATTATAAACGCAAAATTTTTGTTTTGGCCCCCATTTTTCATGAGCTGAACTCAAAGATCTAAGACTTTTCTACGTACACAAAAGGCTTATTGCTCTCAAATAATGTTCACAAATCTGTGTTAGTGCCGAGAAAATCCATCCACCTCCCAGGTGTGGAATTTCAAGATTACTGGGCCTTAGGCTGGCTGGAATGAGACAGTGATGCTACTGTATTTAGAGTCAGAAACAATAGTACTAATAAACAATGATGAAAAATGTCCATGAAAGATATAAGCCCCCTTCATTCCTTTTAATAAAATTTTGGGTGTTAGGGAAGAATGAATAAGATAAATTATTAATAGAGTGAAGTACAGTCAAACCCAAGGCTTCTTTCTGCAAAGGTTCTTATTTTTTGGGGCAGTTTCAGCCTTTATTTTTAACAGGTTAGATGAAGACTTGAAGGGGGGGCTCTACCAACTGAGCTATCTGGGCGCCCAACTGCAAAGGTTCTTAATCGCTCTGACGGTTAGAGACATAACTGGAAACATACATCCCATAAAATGCAGCGTTGACAATTTACTGACTGACTCTGAGAATTTATTTCAAATTTTAAAAACACT
This sequence comes from Etheostoma spectabile, assembly GCF_008692095.1. NCBI lineage: Eukaryota > Metazoa > Chordata > Actinopteri > Perciformes > Percidae > Etheostoma > Etheostoma spectabile. The sequence goes on along the minus strand of NC_045755.1, from coordinate 8,290,690 downwards.
TGAATATGGTGCCTCCTTATTTTATGTTGAAAAGAATAAATGAAAAGATCAAAGGACTCAGTAATTCAACCATTTACTTAATTGTTTGTAGAAACAATAACTAAATTACTCCATCGTGGTATTAACTTCAAAAACATCTATTTCTCTAATATATATAATAAAGTATTTAAAATTGAGGCAATTTAGAAGAAAAATAAACAGCACATTGTCTTTTAATTATCCTGTCATTAAAAGTTAACTGCAAATCAAGAAATGTAAAAGCTTCTTTTCGGAGTGTAACATAAATTGCTGTCTCTGTGTAGTAAGCATTTTGTCTTTAGGCTGTTGCCCAGGCTGTTGCCCAGGCTTTTTACTTTGGTGAGTTGGGACTGTCTCACAATCAATCATGTGCATAATTTTAATAAGACTTCATCTTCATAGTGATAGTTGGAGCCCACCGGGGGCTTCTTTTCACTGTCTGCCAAAGTGAGAGATTAAAGTTGTCTACAGTACAGCTTTCTGACATCATTCAGAGGGGCAACGCTGCACTGGTCTATCCTGTTCTAGCTCACTGGACAGTAAGGGTCAAGGATGAGGTGCCCCTTTCAGGACCATAACCATTACAGCAGTTTACCCACAATCCTCTGCTCTGTATTGCTCAGCAGCTTTGCAGGTTGTGGCTTGGACCTGCCTTTGAACGGTGAAGATTAGATCCCATTTCCTTTTGTTTGTTTGAGTGCTCTTTTAACAATGACTACGTTTTCATACACAAAATATTCCAGTGTTTGCCTTAATTCCGATAAAGACAACATGGCTAATGAAAGTACATATTCCACTAATATTTCAGTTTACATGCAGCCATGTAAAAAGGAATTTTTCAAAGTTTTCCAGCGGTGGCGGGCTTGTTTGACTCAAACTCAGCCTCCCTCTTTCATTCCTTCAACCTTCTTGAAAAGGTCTCCGTTGTGATATTTGCGAATATCCAAAAAACCTGTTTATATCCAAGTCTTTTAATAACGTTTATTAGTAAACGTGTTTCTTATTCCAACCAGAGATGTGGGCTTTTCTTTTGGGCATACATCTCTGTCCTGGCCTTGCAAACTGTTAGCTGTTTGGGTCTGTGTACAACAACCATAGCAACATATACATAGACTGTAAAAAATAGAACGCACTGGGCTGACTGTAAGCCATAAACAGGCAAGAGGCCGTAAAAACTCTAGTTGAGACGCATATTCCGAATGCTCATTATACATGTCCAAAGAATGCTTCTAAAACCTAAATAATACCCGCATATCCCATATGTCTAAAAGCTATAGTCCGAAGTTTCTGTCTCCCCCATGAGGAATTCTAAGTAATGACAACAAAACTGGCACACCCACACGATATAAGTCTTCTGTGATTGCGCACCGCCCGCACCCCTCCGCCACGCAGTTGCTTGTAACCAGGGAGGACATGGAGGATTAAAAACAGAATGGACTGTTCAGAAGAGGTAATTATCTTAGCTTGATTTACTGCCCGCAAATGTCGCCGGACGACACCATTTGTAACAGACTTTAATTAATATAAAAAAGTAAAGCCCTAAGGCTTTGTACGGAAAGTGCTACATTCGGAAAAAGGCCTTATTCGTAATATCCAAACAGAATATGCTTTTTACAGTACCAATATTAAATTCAGAATAGAATCAATGAATTCAGATTTTATATTATAACTTCAGTTAAAGAATTATATGCACCTTAACGTCTTTAGAGTGACAAGAGGTTTATGTTTTTGGGCTGTCCAAACAAAAATATTGTGGGCACAGAATAGGACTGTAGTATGTGATAAAGGATGCTATGATTAGGTTGCAAAGTTGACTAAAGGCCTAATAAAAAGGTATCTATTGATTTTGTATGCAATTATGTAATGTCTAATGGTAAGTTGCATCTAAAATGTGTTTTGATCAGTCTTTTGGTATCTGTAATAGCAAATGTTTGGCTTGAATCAGCTGTATGTCTTGATCTTGATTTATTCTTGAACACTAAGCGCCCAGTCTACACTACGGCATGACATCATGCAACATGATGAGATGTTTTATCTGATGTCAACTTTTTTATCTTGGCATTAGCTAAATAGGACAGTCGTGGATGCTGGTAATCACGTTATAACGAGAATACGTCAGAAAGAACAATTTTGATTGCGATCAACTATAAGCGATTTGAACTGTAACTAATGAAATACTGTATGTCTCATATGTTAAAATTCAGCAAAACCTTCCTCTTATAATCTGATTTCATCTTCATTAGCTTGGCGTTAGCCACCAAGCACTTGCGGCCTTGCGGGTCATCGCATGATCCTATTTAAAAGATTGGTCATGGATCCCACTAATCACTTTATAACAAGAATACGTCAGAAAAACAATTCTGATTGTAATCTGGTGAGTCCACACAGCATTCTGGGATGGGAAAAAAAACATGCTCTGGTTTATTGGCATTTGTTTAAACCAATCACAATCGTCATGGGCAGCGAAGAGTGGAGCAATGGCGCCTCTGCAAAATAGGCTTAGGAAGGACCTAGATTTGGTGGAACGTGTACATTCATGGTCATGCAACAGATTGGACAGATAGTCTAGCTAGCTGTCTGGATTTACCCTGCAGAGATCTGAGGAGCAGATTAAAATGCCAACACAAAGACAGCCCAAAGCAACGGGTGTACGACCTGCATAAATTAAATCCGGCGGAATTTCCAGAAGTGGAACGTCATGAACATAGACTACATTTAAGTTAACTAGAGAGGTTAGAGAATTAACCATTAGTGACGCCACTGATTGATACACACTCAAACACATTTACTAGTTTAGGTGGCATACTACATGTACACCATACCACAACCTAATCTGTCAACAAGACATCACAAGAATATGTGTAACGTTAATTATTGTATGTCTCCGTGTTAGGGACTGTGTGTGCATACATTACATCTTGTACATGTGCTCCTTTTCATTGCTCACAGAGAGTGATGTGCTCTGATTGGTTTAGCAGCATAAATTGTATTATTCCATTTCATCTAATTACATCTCCTTTTCACTGATGGAGAGGACAAGCTGCACTGCATCCTCCTCTGTCCTCCCTTCAGTTGACTGAAACGGTTATAATGTAATGTCTGTTATGTGCAAAATTGGAAGAAAATTAGTCAGTAACAAAGTAGAAATACTTTTTTAGTGTACTGAAGTATGTTATTTAAGGTATGTGTACTCATTTTCTTTTCTTTTTTTTAAGTAAAACTTTTGTTTTTTTCTGTGATTTTCTGCCTAAGGATATAATATTGTTTGTATTTTATCTTCGACCAGCACAAACATGCTTGTGCATGCCACAATCACAGCCTTGATACATAAAAAAAGAATTGCAAATCCGCAAGCTGATAAACAAAATTATATGAAAACGAACAATAAACTGCGCTGCTGTTTTTTACAATGCAGGACATACATTCAAATCTCACCTAGTGTGCTTTGGTGAGAAATTTTAAATGTATATCAGTAAAATCATATTTGAAGAAAAAAAAAAATCCAAACTCCATTCAGTACCTCAGTCATTTTCTTTCTATACTCTAAGTATGAAGTCTGATTATTTTTACACCACTGTTGTGGCAGCCTATTTTCATAAAATTTAATATTCCATCAAGGTAACAAGTACACACACACACACACACACGCGCTCAAACATAGTTTCACGTATAATCCAGTTAAAATTGCTATAATATTTAATTCATATGAGAGTCATTAAAAGTGTAGTGGTGCCGTGTCCATTATGCATTCCTTTTCTAGCAGGATAAAACAGTCCTCAGATGTGGGAGCTGCACTTTGAAGTGTTGTCTCAGAAGCAGGCCAACTCTTACAGGAAGTCCCTGATGTTTAAAACATGCCATGTAGGGGGACTAACAAAGGTGAGCACTTGTGGCCTGCCCCAATATCAGACAAAAATGGCCAGACAGGAATTTGGCTAGATCTGATAAATCACGTACACACAGCGGGCATTAAATAAACAAGAAGGAGACAAATATACAAGTGGGTAATGGTGAATTTGTAAGAAACAACACACCAAAGATACATGGACACACACGTGCCACGTTGACACATCAGACGTGAAGAACAGCTGACATGTTGACCCTCAAACAGCAGCAAAATAATTTGGACACAGCAGCGTAAATATTGCTCACCCATCCAGCTGACTGAGACTTTACAGGTTATTAATCTTTTTGGTTGTAATGAGAACTCCCTTTTGCAGATATTACTGTACAGATAGTATCAAGACAGGCATTCACTCCACAATGAAATCCTCCACCATAGACACGAGTGGGACAAATTGCAATTTACCAGCTGAGAGGAGACATTAGCTTATTGTGCAGTACAGTGTTAAACTGATGCTTTGAATGAATCATCTGAATAAATCATCTGTACCGGTTTGATTTAACGGAATAATTGGGATTCAATTCGCTTTACATTACATTCAACACCCTCAATTTAGGTTATTACATGTTTATTAAAATGTAGCAAAACGTATATAAAAACCTCAGTTAATGTATGCAATAATCTTTGAATCAGCCGTGAGAATAATACTGTCAGTCTTCCTTTTTCAGGACACAGGGCAATGCAGGATTTCACTTGAGGGAGTAATCAGGGAGTAATTTACATAGGTCAGGGGAATGTAGGTAGGATAGCAAACCAGCAGTATTGTTAGCTGTATTGCAGGTAGACATGGTGCAAGCAAAACAAAATGGGTGGCGGTAATTCAGACTGTAGGGAGTTGGGTGGGGAACAGAAGGGTTGCTGGTTCAAGTCCCCGTACGGGCTAAAGTATGGGGTGGGATCTGGTAACTGAAGAGGTGCCATTCACCTCCTGGGCACTGTCAAGGTACAACTTGAGCAAGGCACTCATTACATCAATCTGACGTCTCTCTATCATTGCATGTGTGTGTATGTCAGGCCTGTGTTTAATGTGTAGAATAACTGTACCAAGCAGAGTGAAAAATGTGAATTTCCCCTTGCTGGATAGTCAATATCCACAATGTTCCAGTTCCGGGATTGCTCCGTTGCTGCCGGAAATTCTGCCTGATTTCACTCTTTTCAAACGCATGTCCATTACCTTATGCTTTCTTTGTGTTGGAATTTTAAACTCCAGTTGATTTATGAGGACCATGGTTAACTGCTCTGCAGATCTCTGCATGGTAAATCCAGTAAGGTAGTTGCTAGCTGTTGTTCTTGCCGGTGCCCATGATGATTGTGATTGGTTTAAAGAAATGGCAATAAATCAGAGCATGTTTTTCTCCCATCCTGGAATTCTGGACTAGCCAGACCCTCCTCCGCACTACTGTGGAGGAAGGTCTGGCAAAGTCAAACTCATGTTGTCTTCTTCTTCTTCTTCTTCTTCTAAAATAGAATAGAACTGTTGAAGCAGTTGCTTCAACAGAAATGTTTTCCCAACCTGGACTTGTTTTTCTAACTCTGGAAAACTCTCTAGGATTTAAAAGTTGGACTCTATTTTTCTGTTTAAACTAAGTTCTTGGATTCTGATTTATCTGATTGTTTTAATATATCTAGAAGTTGGCACTACAGTGAGGATTTGCAATGACCTCGGTTCAGTTTTGCTGTGTCCAGGAATTCTGTGAGAGACATTCTGGGAAGGCCTATGTTGGCCATTGTTGTTGCCTGACAGTGACTGGGACATGATAACAACTTTGTGTGACTGTACATCTGTGTGTTTTAGTAGCCTATATTTGCACACATACACAGATTACATTTCTGTGTGTGTCCCTAGTTGAATGTGTGGCTGCAGTTTGATGGTTGAAAAACCTTCTAAGGGAAGTGGGTGTCATGAAGATAACCTGGGAGAATGTGCTGAGCTGGGCTGGATGTTCTGCAGGAAGGAAAGTGTGGTGATCCACAAGCAGGAACTCACATTCTGTCAACTTATTACACCCCTACATGCAGACTCCAACCCCCCTAACTGCCATCTGTATTTCTGCCTCCGTCAGGCCTTTCTCTGACCCAAAACACACACAGATCAACACACACACACACAGGAAACAGCCCGTGCGGCTCCCAAATAAGCTGATGTGTCATGCCTTCTTTTCCGATATTTCTGCAAAAGCTCAGCAAGGAGGCTGTGTGGCACTTATCTTCTTCTTCTTCCCCCGTCTCGGTGAGACACAGCTGTAGCTGTGACAGTCCATGTTCTTCTGTATGAATTTGCAGCTCCTTTGGTTGGAGACACTGCCAAATTGGGAGCCATGAGTCGCTGTTGTGTGGTTAAAGTGATCACCATGACAGAGATCCAACTTCTGCAGGTAGGGGGAGCGACTCGGCTTACAGGCAAGGCAAATCGGGGCGAGATCAGACATAGAAGTGTATGTGTGTACAGTTGTTTGTGTTTGCATGCGAGAGAAATTATCTGTGCTTTATAAAATGCATGCATTTACAACCAATAGCCACTGTGGAATCCAGATTTACTGATCAGTTTGCTATGCTAGCCTTAATTTCGCTCACATTTCACAATCTATGGTGTGTGGTTACAGCTATTTACTGGTTAGCAGGCTCAGCAAAAATACAGTTAGCAAGTCGGAGTAGGCTTTTTGTTCCACTTTCGTCTTATCTCTGTAGATTCAAGTTGGGAAAAGATTAATCGGGCATTGCTACTCGCAATATTATGTATAATACAACATTTTGCAGAAATGAATCCAAACCTCCTACTAGGTTTTGTCCATAATTTGTACAACTAGTTAATGTCACCATCACCCAGTGTTTCATAAGTTGTTGGATTTTCTGAAGTGAAAGGAGAACTTGGGCAAGACTGAAACTGAGTTATGCAAGAGTTTTCCTACTTAGAGGGAACACCTGTGAGTTTGTCTGTTACAATGACAGTATGGGTGCAGCATTTTCAGTGGGACTAAAGAAATACACCTATTAACTCCGAGGTAAATCTCACAACAATTAAATGCATCTTACAAATAGAGGCTAAGGAAATTATGATTTGAAAGAATATATGAAACAGAAGATTTAGCATTGATTGTGTGTATGTGTGTGTTAGTAATCTAAAATTGTTTTTAATCGCATAGTGGAGAATTTGCAGTTTTAATTGTAGAGTATATAATTGGGATATAATTGGGAATGTATGTCCTTTAAAGCAGGATGAGTGGTTATTTTCTTTTGAGGGTGATAAGAGTTGTAATTAGAGCATTGCTGTAATATGCTTTATTGTTGCAGTGATTGGCTTGCATGAATTAGATATTCTATATAACTGCTGGGGAAAACGTGCAATGTGACTTCACAGCAGAGCAGGGTACAGTATTTGTTGGATTTGATCAACTTGCTGCATTGATGTGTGGGTTAAGATCCCAGCAAATACTCACGTTATGTTTGTGAAAGAGTCAGGAGAAGTTTGATTGAGAAAGAAAGAAAGAAATAGGCTGTGTGTGTTGAATGAGGGCGTTGTCTAATTCTGACATCTTTATTTTTGTGGTTTCAATGTCTCTAATGAAGATAATAAATTTAGGGAGGTGCAGCTGATCTAAGTCAAGTTTATATCTTTTGACTGGACGCAGGAAGTACAAACGCAAACTGGTCAAATATAATTTTCTGCTTCCAAGCGTTAAAATTAAACAAAAGAACAAACTGTGCAAAGTTTTAATTTTTAAAGCCAAAATTAAACACATTGAGTGATATCTTTATTTTTGATATCAATGAATTGTTGTCTATAAACTCTGCTAAAAGGTTTGCATGTCAGGAATAACTTTGCAAATGGAATTGTGAATGGAAAGTGATCCTGTGACCTCTTCTCTACCCGTAACCTGAAACACTGACTCATTTGTTGTAGCAGGTGCCAGTAGCCATATTGAGAAAAAATGTCTCAAACATCAGAATAGTCACTACAATCCCAAACTTGATCCTTGATTGATTAGATTCTTATCTCATTCCTGTCCCATGTGTATGGCTGGCATTGATAATTTTCAGCATGTCCTCTTCACACATACACAGGCCTGCCATTGTTGAAGTTGGCTTCTGACTGAAGCACCATTACCTCTCAAATCCAATCAGATTCTCTTAAGTGGATAACAAGCATGTCTCCGGCATATACAGTAGTGAGAAAGCTGAAGTGAAACAAGGACAAAAACACTGTCACACAAAGCAGATGTGGTGTGTAGCAGTCCTGGCATCCCTCCTGCTATCCGTAGTGGAAAGAAATGTTGATTGGCTAACAACTGGCATCTTGTTTGGCCTGGAGAAGTTAGATAAGAGCTCTCAGTCAGCACTGACAAGTTGAGTATTGTGACCAGCCAGTTCTTAGTTAGGTGGAAGAGTGGTGAATAGGAAGCTAGTCTAGCTGACAAGGAGAATTTATTGCTGAGTTTCAGTTAAATTCCAAAGCTGCCATGGGTAACAGTGCCTACGGTTTAGCAGTGTTGTGCTAGTTGAAATTTTAACCATAAAAATGTTCATTGCTACAAGAAGTCTGAAAACTAGCAAGCTCCTTGCAATCAAGCTACTCATATAATCAATTCCATCAAACTCTTTTGAGAGAAGAAATTACATTCTTGCTTTAAAAAAAAGTTGAAATCACAAGCAATAAACCGCTTGTTTCTCCAATGTAAATACATTTTGCTGCAGCCTTATTTGATCAGATATGGCAAGTAGCTAATGGTGGCTAACATAACAAATGTCAGCAAACATAACGTAGATTTAGCTGTATATATATATATATATATATATATATATATATATATATATATATATATATACACAGAGGGAGTTAGCTGTTCTTTTATTGTGATACTTGTGTTACTCTAGCTTAGTATTTTAGTCAAACATTAGGGTTTAGCATTATCTCAAAACTGCCAAGTAGCTACACTTGCCACTGTATAGCAAAAGGTCCACAGTTTTGCTTTTGATGCTGTCATTATCTGCGATTTTGATAAATGACACTTGTTGTTGCGGGTATGGTAATGTGCCCTACAAGTTACATTATTAATATGGGAGCAGACATGGTTAAGAGAGTAAAAAATGTATTCATCTTTATTTTTTACCAATTAGTTACACATATTAAGTTAAGTCATACTATAAAGTCTACTAAATCTGCTAAAGTAAAACACCGGCATTGTTGCTTATCTTACTGGTCTTCTACTGCTAATTGATTGGCTGAGGTCAGTCATGGAGCAGAAGCATTCATGTAGATATAAAAAATAAAAAAGTTCAGGCAAGCCCACAGAGCACGCTATGTTGACCAGTGAATAGAATCATTTTAAGAGGAAGTTAAAAAAAAGGGTGAAAGAGACAGACGAAAGAGATGAGCATCAACAACTGGAAATACTTACATAATAATACCCTTGCTAACAACACATGTATTATTAAGTTCACCTAAAAATACTCTACACTCCATGAACTCGTAAAGCAAATTACAACAGTGAGCTACTTTGTGAGCTACAGACAAGTGTGTAAACTAAACGTTTTCAGGTGATGTTCCCTCTGAAAATAGTCCACAAATACAGTAACAAAGACCTCAAAATAGCTTTATTGCTTTATGCAGTTATTGTTTTGGAAACATTGAAAAAATGACTGAATGAAAAGGCTTGCTTAAAATGGCATAAAAGTTATTTAAAACCACCATGGGAACAAGGGTCAATTGTGCTGCCACAACCCCTGGAGCAGGAAGGACAGGACATTAGGAGATGACCACTGATTGGTCAGTCGGACAAAAAAAGGGCGGTCTGCATAAATTAGTGATAGACACTTAAGGCAGATATCCTGCAGTGATCAAACACTGGGTGATCTGACAATCCAGTGTTTGAAGTGATTATCATACTACGTAACATAAAGGCTAACCCCCAGCTTTGGGCCTAATTAGTTCACTTAGGGCCCTTTATAAGACCTTGGTAGGGGACTGGGAGGTACAGACACTTACTGGGAGTCTGCAGCTCAACAGGATAGCAGCAGCAGATCTGGATCCTTAAAGTTGACTTGCTGTTACGCCAAAACAAACCAATTTGAAGATTATCTGCTTTTCTGAGAATGCCACACTTAACTGACTGCAGTTACTACATGATGCGGGACGCAACCAGAGCTTCAAATGTAAGAATATTGAAATTTAGAAAAATACTTTGGAATTGTTTTTGTTGAACAGTGTGATCCGATTTTCTAATATAACATATTGGTAAGGCTTGTATGACCGGTTTGGCAATCTTGACATCTGGCTGTATCTATATTTATGTACTGTACTACTGCAGATTAATAGAATAAGAAATATGTTTGTCAACTTAAGTTCTGTTCTGGGAAAAAAGCATATGCTACGGACCACATTTTTCAGTCAGAAACTGGTAGTGAATTTAAGACTATGACAATACTTTCCTTGAGAAAGGTCCTTAAGAATAAGTTCTAATTTTCATTAATACACTTGCTACACATGTCAAACTTGACTTGCTTTAATGTGAGTGTTCTACAAAATATAGTACTGCTGTAAGTCTGTAAATTTGCTTTGTCTGTAAAAGTGACTAATAATGGAAAATACTGACTCAACCATTTATGTGATGAATTAGATCATATTTTTGCAAAGCTGACAGCTACTGTGAACACCTCTTGTGAACCTGTTCTTAGTCAGTGTGGTTTCAGTGGGATGAACTGGTTTTCTATATAATCAACTAAGTGAACTTGTCTCTTTTTGCTGCAGGTACAAAGCCACCTGGAGAACTCCAAGTTCCACCTCCACCAGACCCAGAATCAACAGGTCAAGCAGTACCTGACGCTGGGCTCAAAGCTGGCCTCTTCGGCCGGGCAGGGCCACGCCGTTCCACATCCACACGCCCCCGGCCAGCCGCTGGCCACCGTGCCGATCATGAGGAATGGACACATGGCCTCCGTCAGCGACGGCAGCAACCCCAACAGCCCTGTTACCCTCCTCACAATGGCCAGTCACGACAGCGAGGTGAGTGGGTTCATGGAAAAAGAAAGTGCCTGAATGTGACTTATGATGTTGCTGGATATATGGAACTGAAAATAAGAAAACTCAGAATCTGTCTTGCAGTGACTGTGAAATTGAAATCGCAACCAAAGACTTGGTAACATACCAGAACTGTGGGTCAAACTTTTGTAGATTTCACAACATTGTTGATGACGTTTTCCTGTCAATACTTTTTTTCCTGTCAACATGCTTTATTCTGTATTCATTTTTTTATGCCATTTGTAATAATTTAGAGGGATACATCATGGCTAACTCTTTGTTTGGACAGATAGTAATCCTGTAATAGAATTTACAAACGTTAATAGCCTTCTAAGTTGTATGTCTGGATTGGGTTTGAATCTCAGAAAGTAGTTCCAAGTAATCATCTAAACAAAGTAATGCCATTATTGGTCTCCCTCTCTCTCTATGATGTGTTCATCAATAACTTCAGACATGCAGGCTCTGATGAGAGAACCCTTTCAAAAGAAGAAAACGAGTTTGATAACAGATGTGTTTCCTGCCAACACCGCTAACTAACTTACAACAAAGCCGGTGGAGAACTTGTCTGTTATTGAATTAGTCTTGTGACAATCCCTTCCCTTCCTCGGGTCTATTTTGGTTTGAGTGTTAAGATTTCAAAAGATCAGCCTTGGACAGTATTGCCATTCTGGTACAAAAATCATCAGCCTGTCCATAAGTACACTGAAATTACTGTTTTCTTTTAGTTTCCAATGGATGAAGTTATTGATGACCTAATTAGTCTTGAATCCGGTTTCAATGATGAAGGCTTGGATTGCATGGAGTCTAACATCTTAATGCAAAACAATGTAAGTATCAATCACAATCACACTAAAAGCTACATTGTAACACTGTTAAAAATGTGACAGACTATCAACAGTTTGAAGGTCTTTTGTATTGATTTCTGCAACATATCCTGTGTTTGTTTACCTACTCACATTATTGCAGTTATGTTTATGTCAAATTAAGTTCCTAACTAATGACTTCCACTCTTTTGAAGTTGAATGGAGAGACTTGAAAGTAAGGTTCCTCCACCCAAACATTTAGGCACAGGCTTGACTTGCTTGGGAAAAAGGGGACCTGTCTTAGTTTGGGGTCAGCTTAAGTCTGGAGATGAGTCAAAGTTCATTGGGGCTTAGCAACATTTCTCACATTACTCAAGAACAATGCAGATTAGGTTAAAAAAGAGGATGTTTGTGGACAATGTATATACTTAATAACAATGACAATAGAATAAGCTACAGTTATAGTAACTGTCCAAGTAACCAAGATCCATTCTTGAGAAGACCACCAACTAGAAAAAGCACCATAGACAAGTACTATCTGTAGGATTTATAGCCAAGAAGGAATTCAAAAAACTCTGGTCAAAAATGTGGGACAAGGGGAACATAGAGACACCTGAGCCAAAAACAGGGAGAGTTTGTAGGATAGGAACACTGGGAATGTAGCCTAACTCCTTAAATACAGAGAGCGCTAAATTGGTAGACAAAGAATCATACACACAGATAAAGTGACACACAGCAAAACACAACAGATACCGTGATAGTGAGGGAATGAGAGGGAGGGGAGGAAAAGATAAGGCGTGGGGGGAGAGGAGGAGGAATGGGAGAGCCAGTGGGTTTCAAATGAGGAGCACGACAGTGGAGCGAAGAGTGAGAGATTTTGTTGGAGAGAGTTACTGAGCCATTGGATTGGGCTAATGCATACACTCCCCATGGGCTTGTTCAGAAATGATACCATGCTTAAATGGATCAATTCATTCTAATTAGTCATACAGTACGATGCATCACATCGTTTCGCCGTGTCAACACATCCTGGAACACAGACGGGAGAGGGACTGAAGTGATTACAATAGGAGTTGTGGGGGAATTGTTGCAATCTTTCATTTTGATAAGCGCTTTTGTCCCCTCCTCCTTCTCTTTTCCCATCATGGTAAGATAATGAAAAAAAATGCACATGCAAACTAAACCAACTGCCGATATCTGAAATGTCTGCAGTTACTTCCGTTTTGTCTCTTCTCTTTATTTCCTTCTTGCCTTCGATTCCTTCCCATCTCTTGACTTGACATGCAACCTTATCATGTTCACCAATCTGGCTGTTAGATATGACACACATGTTGTGGATAGAATTGGCTGCGTGCATCGTGGAATGCATGGTGGCCTCTGTAGCATATTCCCATCTATACACAAATGCGAATTAGACACACAAGTGTACACATTTACGCCATAGCTTGACATCTCCCCAGTCCGTAAAAAGAAATGATGCACGCTTTCCCAGACAAAAAGAGACCCGTAGGATAACAGTTATGCCTCTGTTCAAGCAGTTGACCTAGCTAGCCTTTTCATCAAATGGGATGCTATTTTCAACACAGAGCACATCTCTGTGTTAGGAGCCCTTTAAAGTGGAGGGGTTTGGAAAATGGTGGCATTAGCAGATCAAGGCACTATGTCTATGCAAACCAAATTTAACATGGCTGCAAGCCTGGGTTGAAGGGAAGGCTTTGATGGAGTATGACTGGAGGATGACCCTTTATTGACCTGTCTACAGTGAGGGTAACTTCTTGTTAGGTTGTTTTCACTCTTTGTGATACAAGATAAGCAGGGAATCGGAACATGGCAGCAATTCACGATCACAGCACTGGGTCTGCACTGTCCTGCTGAAGAAGACATGCCAATACTTCAACTCCCCGCTGGGAGGTCCAAAGCCAGAGGCCTGGGGGCAGACAACCTTCTCTGGAAGGCTGTGATCACTCTACTTGCCTCTTGTCATTTTTCGTCAACAATAAACAAAGCCACACAGCAGCTAAAAACAACTATTTGTGTTGTGGCTTTTGCTAAAGTGTGAAATGCAAATGTTTTGGCATGCTTCCCCCGTGACTGACAATTTCTCTTTCTCCCCCCTTACCTCTTTTCTCTCCTTCGTAGGTGTCCCTCAGTGGCAGCATGCTGGACATCTATGGGGGTGAACAAGGTATGAACGCCCCTAATGGTGGAATGAGCCCCACATCTAACCCCACAAAGCTCACTGTAAAAAGGGAATACACAGGTATGCACTCATACCATAGCGTTGATCAAACAACAAACTAGTTAATGAATAATTACATGCTCACATTGCTGTAAAAGTTTAAAATCAAACAAATGCTGCTGGAAGGAAAAAAAGGCATTTAGGGGAATCAAAATAAAATAAAACAATAAGACTCTTGGTGGGTGCTACAAAGAAGAGACTGTGTTTGTTAAAAAAAGGCATTGTGCGTCAGGCAGGAACAAATGTCTAAGCCAATTTGTTGTGGTGCTTGTCACTGGTTCCATTAATAGGCCGTAGAAACGTGTAGACTTGTCGTCACAGTGCAAAAAACAAAAACAAACAAAGGGGCCCTTTAAGACATTTCTTATTAATGTCATGCTTCAAGCAAAGAAGTCCAATTGATTTAGGAAATAGAAAGGACACCCGAAGAACCCTTCACTCTCAAATAAGTAAATTGCCTTCTGTTTCATTTGATTGTGGGCAGAGAGGACAATGGGCTGTTCCACAGAGTTGGAATTGTCTTGATTGAATCAACAGAGACAAATTGGGAAATCCAATCTCAGGTCCCCAATTATGTAATTTGGAAGAATGTGAATACAAATATGGATGCAGTGGCATTTTTGTCTCTCTCCTGGACAGATTAGCAAATTTGTTAAACTGTCTTAATTACGGTAGTTTAAACGTGATCCCTATTTTTCCATCCACAATGAGTTTAAGAGATGCCAGAGTGGATAAATTGGGCTCATTCAGAGTGTGTGTGTGTGTGTGTGTGTGTGTGTGTGTGTGTGTAAGGAGGTCAAGCTTGTGTCTGCGGTGAGGGCTAATGCATGGAAACTCCACATTATGGCTGACCCCCGCACTGAACTCCCTCAAAACAACTGCATATGTGTCTCCGTGACCTGACTGGACCTTTTGTGGCGTTTTGTGTTGGTTGTCTACGGTTTCTAAATTAGTTTGCGTTCCTAATCAATTTGTTCCACCCTTTTTTTTTTTTGTGGACAGAACATGACACAAGAGTGATGGCCAAAGAGAGACAGAAAAAGGACAACCATAATCTGAGTAAGTGTCTCCCGCAGCCTTTCAACTCCCTCACAGTTTATCATCTGAAAATGACTTACGGCTAGCCTTTGGCACGGCTGCTTGACAATGTCCTAATCATCGCTTGCTCTTTCTTTTTGTTCTGCTTGCTTAGTTGAAAGAAGGCGAAGATACAACATCAACTACAGAATTAAGGAGCTCGGGACGCTCATACCAAAGTCGAATGACCCGTAAGTTGCAAAATCTAAATGTATTTATTGAAAGAATGCCGCTGCTTTGCTTCACTTTATGTCACTAAAAACAACTGCAAGACCTGGCAGGGAAGCATATTAAATTCTAAGCACAAAGACGCTCTAAACGTTGTTCATTGAATTTAAATGAGTACTCAAGCACATTTTAGTCATATTTCAAGGGTGCACTTGAACTTCCATTGTAGTCTACGCTCCAAGAGCTGTACATCCTCTCGCTGGGTCCCAGCAGTTCAGCTCAAAGCATGAATGATGAGGAAAGGGTCAAATGCAAAGAAGCAGGCCACACCATTTGAATCAAAGTTTGAAGCACAATTGGAACATAGAGATGGAGTGTGGAGCTGAATTGAAATCCACTGGCCATCTTTTGCAATTGAACTTTGCTTTAAATTTAAATGGAAGGTTGGCGTTGTCATCGTGCCATTAACATGAGATGAAAGAGATTATTAGCACGGATCAGACAGACGTCTCATTCGTGTGAAAAAGGACAATTTTACTACAGCTCCCCTTTACTTAAAAAAAAAGCAATAATATCTGCAAAGGAATGACTTGCACTCTAGCACCTTTAGTCCACTGTTCCATTTTCTCCTCCGTCTTCCTACTTAGCTCATTTTCCCTCACCTATTTTTACACAAGGATTAATTTTACCGAACAAGGAGGTACGAGAATGGACTTTCCACATAGCTACTTAACTATTCTATTAAAATTCCCATTCAGTGTCCCCATGTAATGTCCAAGGATGAATAATTGCCCCATGTAAATCACCATTTCTTATTCATATCATAAAAGGGGGGAAAAAAAACCTGTGTTAAAACTTTTCCCCCCATTTTCTTTTTATTATTATTACGGAGGATATTCTGCCGACATCAGGGGGTTCTGTGTAAAAGGTTATCTTTTACATTTCTCCTTACTGCAGCGACATGCGCTGGAACAAAGGCACCATCCTGAAGGCCTCGGTGGAGTACATAAGGTGGCTGCAGAAAGAGCAGCAGCACGCTCGGGAGCTGGAGAGCCGTCAGAAGAAGCTGGAGCAAGCGAACAGGAGGCTACTGCTGAGGATCCAGGTAATAAAATCGAACCGTCTGAATGCAAAACAAGGCCGATTGAGGCCTAGATTATCAAGATTATTTCACACATTTGAAGACCGAATATTAGATTAAATTGCTTAGTTTAGATATTTATAGGACAACACGGTTACATTTGTGAACTACAAATGAATGTTTATAGGTTTGGTAATAAACTATGTCTAGATTTCATATATTATGTTATGTAACACAACACATAAATATGAGTTTACTCACACAAACGGTTGGCCTTTCAACTCACTAATAACTTAGCACTTACTCTCAGTGCAAGATCCAAGTAAACTGGCATTTTCAAATTATTGATTTATTTAAAAACGGGCCTGTTTCATTATGCCAAAGATCAGTTTAGTGAAGACAGAGGGTTCACTCTGTCAACCCTACGCCGCCCCCCCGAATTTACATGAAGTCCTTCCACTCTCCACTTTCTTTGAGAGCTCCGTGCTAATTACCTGATAAATGAAAGCCATAAAGTCCAGCTCTTTCATTGCAAAACAGTAAAAGAAATGCTTAACGACATGCATACACAGACTGCCGCACGCACACCTGCGCACTTCTACAAACAAAAATATGTGGTTTATCTGAGTTTACTCCAATGATGGGAAAAACACTAAATCTGTAATCATCTTCAAAGATGACACAAGCATCCAGGAAACACTGACCACCACTGACGTTAACAAGGTCAAACAAGCCTTTGTGATGAGACTGATAGGTGATTAGTGCTGATCATTTACTGTCATAGGAGTGTGTGTGTGTGTGTGTGTGGGAGAAGAGTGTGTCAACACCCAAACTCCCAGGCTCACTGCAGCTGACTCCAACTGGCTCACTCCAACCTAACCTTAGTATGTGGAGGAGATATTGAAAAGGTTTGGTGGTGATGTTACTCTGCACGATGTTGTCATGGTAAATCTGCTCATACTAGAAGACATCACTTTTTGTAGCATTTATTGAGATATCTGCATAGACTGACACTCATGGTGTCTTTTCCTTTCTTTTCCAGGAGCTTGAGATCCAGGCACGAGCACATGGCCTCCCAAACATGACTTCAGCCTTGGGGACAGTAGAACATTCCTCCCATCTCCTCAAACAACAACAGCAACAGCAGTCTCCCCAGGCCCAGCAACCTCAGCAGCCGCCCCTCTACCAGGAGGACCCCAACAGTGACTACCTTCTGAGGATAGCCGGAGTGCCACCGCCCATCACCACTGCTGCCGGGCCACAGGATCACTTGCCAGGCGGCGACGGCTGCACCACGTTCTCCGACCCGCTGTCTCACTTCACAGACTTCTTCAGCGCTACCCTCAAGGAGGAGCACCCGCTGGACGAGATCCTGATGGATGACCCCCTCTCGCCGTTTGGCACCGACCCGCTCCTCTCAGCCGGCTCGCCCGGAGCCGCGTCCAAGGGTAGCAGCCGCAGGAGCAGCTTTAGCTCTGCAGAGGGTGACGACCTTTAAGGGTGCCCCCCCTCGGCAGTAGCAAACTCTTGTTATCTTCTCGTGACAACACTGTTGTAATCCCCAGTGGGGAAAAGCATACACAGAGCCTTTAAAAGACTGACTGATGGCGCTTGGCATGACCACTCACAGGGTTGCAGGTAATATAAATGACAGCTAACACACCTGACAGTGCCTGTCAAAGTGTCACCTGTATATAAAGTGTGTAGTTCTTGTTGATCAGGTAGGTGTTAGAGCTCGATTGGCTGCCAAAGCTTGCATTCTCCAAAGCTCAGCGGGACCACAAACAACTCATAGACCTCCTGCTCATCCACCTGCTCTTTTTAACTTTACTATAGACATGTAAAATGTTCCTCTGCCTCCCAGACAGAGCAGAAACAGACTCGCAAGAAAAAGGGAGACATTTATACATAATGTAAATGATCATGTCTTTTGTTTTTTTTGGTTAAACCTGTGGGAGCTGTACACTGTAACGTATGAAAATGATCACTCTAAACCTGCCAAAACTGTCCTTTTTTTTTTTTTTAAATGACAATACCACTACTTTGCAACAGTATTTTTTTTTAAGAGTTGCAGTCGGGATTGTGATTGTGTGATGTGCCTTATTCAAACCCCAAGTGACTGATGTACTCACCACAATGCCTAACTTGTCTTTGTCTGTCTTTTAAGTGTTTTTGTTAAATAAGTGTTTATGTATTTATGTATGTTTTAATCCATGTATCACTGAGAAAAAATTATATATATGCGTACAGTATATACAGTATGTATATATATATATATATATATATATATATATATATATATATATATATATTGTATATATAAATAAAATCAACGTAACATGTTACCTTTTCTATTCTTAGTAGGGGTGAGAAAAATATAATAAACCCCTTTTTTTGGTAAACTTGATTTTGGCTTCTTGTTGTCATCTCAAAGATATCATTTCCTCAAGGTCCACATTCATACACCCCCAAACAATACATAAAAACTAGCTTGTGTTGCAACTTCTATTCCTAAGTGCTACATAAACAATGAGATCCCAAAACTGAGAAAATAATAATAATATATTTCTAGAATTCAAAACAGCAAATGTCTTTTGCGTTTTACTTTCAATGGAAGACTTATGCTAACATCTACCTTTGACAAAATACCATAAATTATCATTGGATTGTACAAATGAACAATATGTTATATAAAATCTCGCACTCTGCTCTCTTGTTGAGTGTAAACTCAACACACAGCAGGGGCATGATGGTAGAAACAGAACAAAATCCTTTCGTGAAAGTGGGAAAAGGAGCAAACTGCCTGCAAATTCATCTTGCTGGACCGGGGGCTGAAAAGATTGAACAAAGCCTGAGAAGTTTCCAAGTGGAAGGTGAAGAGCCGGCTTACAAGGTGGCTGATCGGCAATGAGTGGCAGAAAGGAGGAGAGAGG
This sequence comes from Etheostoma spectabile, assembly GCF_008692095.1. Lineage (NCBI taxonomy): Eukaryota > Metazoa > Chordata > Actinopteri > Perciformes > Percidae > Etheostoma > Etheostoma spectabile. The sequence goes on along the minus strand of NC_045755.1, from coordinate 8,271,452 downwards.
AGGGAAATTGGGTAATAAAGACAAGTAGAGGAGGAGTAATAATTCTGATGAGCCTACTGTGAGCTGATGAGCCCTTGAGGAGGCATAATGGCGAGGAATAAAGAGCTGCTGGGAGAGCTGTTAGCTGAGAAAGTTTCCTCTGAGGTAAGCAGCAAGTGTCCTTTCATACTGTAGGAATATGACCACAAACTGTATCATTAATATAGTTTGATGAAGAAAGTTTGTTTGTGAAACAGCGATCAAAAAGTCTTATAATTCAGTGTTCAAAAATCATTCATCAACATAGTTTTCTAATCTTGTAGTCGTGCATTAATTATACAAGACCAGGCAAAAAAAATACAACCAAGCCAATACTTCCCAAATGGATTTCTCATCAAAGCCTCTCTGAATTAATGTTTTAGAGTGTTAGTGTTAGTGTTTCTCTGTAATGAAATCGAAACATTCCTCGCTCGCATCTCCTTTTTTAGCCGCAAATAAGACCGAACCAATCAATCATTACGGAGTGTAGTCACTCTAACTACAAAGTGGTGAGTGATGTTTATGGGTAATTGGCCAAAGCAGTTATGGAAGGTAAATATAGATTTTCATGAAGAGTATCTAAGAAAGAGAAATTTCAAAAGGCATTTACATTTTCAATGTATTTTTTCTTCTCCTTTCTCATAATACCAAACTTGAGAAAAATACACAAATCCAATTAGCGTGGCGCCTGGAATTGATAAAAGTCAAAGTCGGGGAATGCAAATGAATACCCTTTACCCTAATGAAAGTATTGACAGTAATACCCAGACATTTTACTAACTCTTTCAAGGCTTACCTCCAGAGAAAAAGCATGCTGCCCTGAAAAAGAAAGTCAGATTAAACTTCCTAACCAATTCATTTCTCTACATATCAAAGCCTATCATGGACAAAGTTCAAGGCCCATTATGTACAGGCTTCAAAAGGAAATGTGGTCAGATGAGGCAACAATGACATCAGAACAAGCGACTTTTCATTTAGAATTTCACAGTTCATCAACCCACAGTTTAAAAAATGCAAAGGGAAGTGTCTACAGTGGACTGAGAAAACAGTTGTAGGTATCCGATAACACTGTTATGTTAGAGGCATTAGATTCATATGCTGAGAGCAGTACATACAGTACATTTAAACATGTAAAACTAATTTGGGAAAGTTTGCAATCCTATAAATCTCCTCATCTATCTTGCTCGCATATCCTCTGCTCTTTACCGAATCACGTTCATAAGAAACAGATTCCAAGCTTGTTACATTATGTGCCAAAAAAAGTACACCTTGTAAAACAATCTTTCAATTTCGTTTTGTGTCCCGAATGCATGCACGGCAAAATGGTCTCCCTGAAAGAATGACCTCACTAACTCCCAGGATGAAAGGGCTACTGCTGTGTCACATTTCAAACAGCAGGTGGCAGCAATGGGCTGTGCTTTTTCACCACACTGTGCAGCATGTTCATAAAAAGAAACCCAAGGCAGGAGTGTGATACAACAGAGAATATTGTGGTGGATAAAAACAGCCAATCAAGTCAATCAAAAAGTGTATAGTTGGTAAGACAGTATTTTCACATATGGAATAGTGACATGGCAGTATATGCTAAAGTCCATGCTGATCCCTATACGTCCCAGTATAAACTGACAAATCTAAAGAAGGCAAGTGATGAAGTGAACCTCACAGCAGAGTCGTTCTGTCACCAAAACAACGTTGTCAGACCTGCTGCCACCCACCAACACTGACACCACCACTGAGCAGGAGAAGCTGTCACCTGTGCAGATGCCACAGCTGCCAGCGTGCTACAACACACTCACCTGTCGAGCCTGCCATTGGCAACTCTTAATCACCTCCCGCTGAGGTGACTCACTTTGGAGCACACACACACACACACACACACACACACGCAAACACACACATGCACACAAACAAGCCTAATCAAATGTGTTTGTGTGCAAACACAAATGTGCACATGCAAGCACAAACACACACACACACACACACACACACACACACACACACACACACACACACCAACACACACACACAAACACACACACACACACACACACACACACACACACACACACAGATATGCATACTATACACACATATGCACTCACAGCTGTGTATCTCATTGAGCCCTCGTTGCCACACATTCGAGGAAGCTAAGGGAGAAAAGCCCTCATCAGGACCTGGACTGTGACAAGACTTGTGCACAAATTAGGTGAAATTTGAGTGGGAATAACAATATGACAGCCGGCAGTAAGGCACCAAACATCAAGTGTCATATCTATTTTCAGCCGTGATTCAGAGCTGTGTGACAAACAACACCATGCTGCTTCTCAATCAGTCAGCCTGCTCCTGGAAATGTGGAAAACTAGGCCCTGGTTGAGTTTTTCCTTCAGGAAAAATAAGAAAAGATCTGAGGTTAAGGTCAGAGTTAGAGGTGAAATTATAAAACTTAGCCAAAATTTGAGCATTAAATTTAATGATTGGGAACTCAAGCAATCAACATTGTCTCCTGGGTGCACTACGGAATTCATCCCATGATTCTTCAGGGCATTAGCCTCCATGCTGCTTTTATTAAGGACCACACCCTGACCAGTGCTTGAAAAACTCCCACGTCACTAGACCAGCAAGGCCCCACGTGCATTAACGATGGAACACAAGAGAGATGAAAAAAGAAGAAGAAGTGGCTGGGCCTTCTCGAGATGCTATAAAATTAATGCGATTTCCAGAGTTTTTATGAATCGCGCCAGATGCCAAATACATAACTTCAAACAAATTGACTTCCAATTATTGGTGCGGCACACCACTTCCAGATGTGCAACAGATGGGGCCGGGGCGACCAAAGGTGTCTCAACCCGCGCTTTGTGTTATTACGCAGTAAAACGGCAGTACAGTTGTATGTGTTTTAAATCACCGTGGGCTGTGGGCTGGAGGTGAAGGGAAGGACAGGGGGATAGCGGAGGAAAAATGAAAGCACATCATTAGGAAAATGTAAATCTACGCAGCACAGACAGTGGAGCTCCATATGTAGCATTAATACAGCCTGATATTATGTAAAGGCAGATGAGATGCTGAGGGTGAAAGCTGGAGCTGTATCAAGGAGGTGGGGGATTCAGAAATGTAAATGTTAATGTGATCTCTGCTGTATCTTCCAGTGCTGGGATTAAACGGTAAAAGGGAACAATTATGGGGCTCGCTTTTTTTGTGCATATGTTAATAGCTTACAATATCCTTGTATGCATAAAGTACATTAGATATGATTAAAAGATATCCACAATACATAGCTTTATATACTAGAAGGTTTTACAATAGTCGTAAGTAGCAGTGCACTCTGTTCAACTGTTAATAAAGTCTCTTCCTGAAAAACTTTCAATAATTTGATTAGTCACTGTTAAAGCTACATAAAAGTAAAACAAATGTGATTCCGAGTGAGAAAAGTAGTTGAGCATGGACTTCTTTTCACTGCAGAGGAAACTAATAGAATATCCAATAGTGGTATGGTGTCCTGGGAGGGTCATGGCTCTGATCCCATTATTACCACTGTCTTGGGCCCTGAGGGAGCCAAAATGGCTGTGTATTTTTCCCAGAGCCCATAGTAAAGCAGTCTACTGGGGCCCTATCTACTTAACTAGCAGTCTGCCTGAGCACCACAGGTCCCCCCACCTCTGATCCTGGGGGCCAAAGAGCTTCTACTCACCGCCTCGCTGTTTTCACGTATCTTAGGCTGTCTATTCAAATACAGCAGAGAGCGAGGACCATACTGCTTGGCCATCGTCCCTCTGTGCTACCTTTAATTCCCTCGCTCTGTCAGAGTTGTATGCTAATCCAACTAGCGACAGCCCCCCCCCCCCCCCCCCCCCCCCCCCCCCCCCCCCCCTCAGGTCTCTCTGCATGCACACACACTCCAACACACACACTTTAACCTTGTGTAATCTGGGTGACCTTGGACTGAATGGAAGCTGCTGAAGAGAGCTCCCTGATTGATTTGTAATTCAAAAGAGGAGCGATGGCCACTGTTCCCCCGCTACCCTACCACCAGGATACCCCTACAAAATAAAATAAAAGAACATTGCGAAACAGTTACTACTTCAGCTCGTTTCCTCTGTTTTGTTGACTTAGGGAGCATGACGCACGGCGGGGTCCAGGGGCAGCTGGGTAAATGTCAGATTTAGGCATGGTGGTGCAAGGTGGTGGGGGTGAGGAGCGTGTCGGGGGGAGAGCATCATGATGATCATCATTAGCAGGGGAAGATAATTGGCGCTGCATGGGCCCCTGCGTTTGGGTGCTCTTGATGGGCATCTCGTCTGCATTATTCATTCATCTTCCCTCTCTCTCTCCTATTCTCCCTCTCCTATTCCCTCTCTCGACCCAGGCCATGCACTGGGCCTTAGGAGCTGGACTCATCTATTATAGATGAGTAATTGTTTATTAAATGCAGGCCTGACCCTATTATGCCTATTACGCACGTGCTGCACACCGTTGTGGGCTGGCAAGCGTCTGTGTCTTTCCATATTCTAGAAGATCTGACAACCCCCTGTCGAGGACGTGAGGCCGCTTTGGCATGAGCAAGTGGCAGCATTTGTGGCTGAGGACGGAGAAAAGGAAGGAAAAATAGATAGAGATAGTGAAAGAGGGAGACGCCGGCAGGGAGGACAGGAGAAGAGGATGATGAAAAATAAAGTCAATGCCCGTGCGGCTGCCACTGGCCAGAGAAGTATCTCTCTGCTTCTCCTCAAAGGCTTGGTGGATGGAGGCAAAGACAAAGGGTGAGCTAAAGAGATTCATTGCTTCTCATTACACTGACTCCTAATCTACCTCTGCCCTATCCTGGGCAATCCCTGCTCCAGGCGTTTGGAGGCTAAAGCTTCAAACTAGGCAGTTTGTCCAAAGCGGATTCATTACCTTAGATAGGACTACCAATGAGCCTGCTAAAATGTCACATTTAAAACTCACACAGCAGCCAGAGCCGGGCCAAACTGACACTAGAGGTCAGTATTGTAACAGAGTTCAGATGGCCCTCTCTGTTACTTCCAGACAACAGTGAGCTTGAAGCAGACACAGACATTACAAAAGATAGAAGAGACCCGCAAAATAATTCAGGTAATGGAAATGAATTGAAATGAAATGATTAACTTCAGTTAATTACTCGGTAGCTTAGGCAAATCAGCTTAACTTATATCAAAATCATTATTTCAGCTAGAACGGCAGATTCACCGGGAAGATATTTCCCCAACATGTACTTAAAGGAGTGTATGTAAAGTAGGATCAGGCTAATGGATTAGATCTAATACATGTGGCGCTCGGTATGGTGACAAAAATAAATGTGGTGTTAGAAATTATAGAGCTCAGGAAAACATAAAGGGCCAACAGATGGTTCGGGCGGTGGTGCTGACATGTTTCTTTGTCACTGTTCAAGTATTCCTATCACCTCAGTATCACTTTGTGAATGACAGTCTTGCTAAATACCAACTTCCTGTTCAGGAAAACTGTTCAAACTGTTCTCTCTCATAATGTCAAATAAGTCAAAATACTCCCTGAGACGTCGCTACAACACACCACTAAGGAGAAAGGGAAAATATCGCCTGGCTTGGATGTGCTGCTGTGCTGGGGTATGATGTAGTGATCTGCATGGTGGCATGTCACTGGTTATTGGCTGGGCTGAGAGTGATTAACATGGGGTGTTAATTAGTGGGTCGTCAGGAGTGGGTGTGTGGCTAACGACACGGCTCCGAACAGCTCGGTCACACATAAACACAAGCACAGGCCTTCTTTTACAATTAAAATGAATTCTCCCAACTAGTAGGAGAATAATTTAAATTGCATCTCTTAATATGTTAGGTTTAATCAAAGGCTAAAAAGAAAGATACTGGAAATTAAATAACTGCTACAGAAATACAAAACCAGGGGAAAAATTTAAAGACACATTAGGAGGAATAACGTCTAAATGATTTCTTTTATGAATATATACTGTAAGCTAATTTAAAAAAAACAACTACAAAAAATTGTCACTTCAGACTTTATTTAAAATTATGTCAAATCATGTCTTTGTCAGCTCGGTAAAGATGAAGCTGTGGTTGTAAAAAAGGAAACTAGTTTTTAGCCTCCAGTAAGTGTTATTCTCTGATGTTATCAACAGCAGGCAAGCGGGTTGTCATTTAGAATCACAGGCCAAAATAATAAGAAATGTTAATTTTTTATTGAGTGGACCACAAAAAACAACCAAACTTTAACATTTCAAAATAGTAATAATAATACCAATAATAATAATACAATAAAATAATGTTTTTAAAAGATGGAATCAAGTGCAAACCAATGGCACATTATTTACAATCTTTTCTAATTTAATAGCACACATACAGAAATAGAAGCAGCCAGCAGGAATTCCAGTACCAGATTTGCCGTAATGCTGTTGAGTTGATTAGAAGAGTGAGAGGAGAGTGACTGAGAGAGGAGTGAGTGAGGGAGTGATTGAGTGAGTGAGCACGAAGAGAGGAGGGAGTGAGTGAGCGCGTCAAGCCATCCCTCTTCCCAAAGCTTATTTATTCCTCCAGCATCCAGCCCACTGATTAGGCAGCTACAGACACTCTTAATGCCTCCCCACAATGAATGAGCTGCTGCAGTTTCAATGGGCTTATCTGTTGTGCTGTGTTCAGTAAATAATGCCGCAGCTGTCAGTGGCCTCCAAAGCATCATCCATGTAGCTAATGCTATGTTGGGATTAGCTGTGTTGAATGAAGTTTTGTCACTGAGCAGGGGAAGCTGTGCCAAGCTCCAAACAGTTTACAGGACCCTTCGCCCCAAGTGGAACAAATAGAATGTAATTAAGAAGACATGAGAGCATGGAGGCGTCATTAGACAGGGATGCACACCCAAACACATGCATTTCCTCCTGCACATGCAAATGCCTCTTTGTTAGTTGCCATGCTTTTTAATACCCAGAGAGAGTAAAATACCTTTTTTTTCCTACATTATGGAATTTGTCATGTTCAGTTGGAGCTGTCATAGCTAGAACAGTGTGCGCTAATGTGTGTAATCTGCTTTGCAACACATCAATTATGATGGATATTGCTCCACCGCCATGCTTCCAGGGTTTTTATACAAGCCTGCAGGGGAATCAGTCTTTTCTTGTTAGGCAACCTGTTTAGTAAATAATGATCCACTTTAAGCCTGGCTGATGCCGTATAATGTGATGTGTGCGCGTATTTGTACATGGGTGCATACAGTGTAGCACGTATGTGTGTGGTGGTGCTTCGGTGTGCGCAAGGATCAAGCCTACTAGATCAAAAAACACTTACGTGCAGGCTGGAATTCAATCATGCCTGCGCTGTGTGGAAGAAAAAAAAAAACACGTCACAGAGAAACCTAAAGCACTACTGAACGTGCTACGAAGCCAAATGTAAAAAGTATAAATATTGTTAGGGACTTGTAAAAGTATTTCCAGAGCTGTGTGAACTAACAAAGAGAAAAAAAGATATTCAGATCTTATACTGTGTCAAACTAAATTGAAATTTTTTTCCAAGTCAGCTTTCACCATTTTCTTTCTTTCTTTCAGGGATGCTCCGGGGTACACATAGACCACCTCTCTTCCTCCTGTCATCTCCTTTCTCCCCTTCAATAATACCAATGCTATTTGTCTGTTTTGTTACCTTTATATCCCTGTACACTCCTTTCTCTTTCTTCATGGCTGTGGGTGAGTCCAACAAGACTGAAACAGTATGGGAAATGGTGTTTCTTTCAACAAAGCATATTTGGACAAAACACACAAGTTCTTTGGACTTTTCAGTTAAGGGACAAAGCTCTCTAAACTCCGGGCCCACCCTGCATGCTGGCTCCTATCGGATGGATTAGTGTTTCGCCAATACGCCTGGGAAGGGCTTTCGCTTCGGGCCCTCTGGGAGCTGCAGCGGATCACATGGAGATCCCTGTCAGATCCACCACTACACTACACTTGTCAGTCAGTAAGTCAGTCCGTAGACAAGGCAGAGAGGCAGACAGGGGGAGAGAGGCCCTTCACTTCTAGATGAACACATTCTTTAGCGTCAGCATAAAACCCTTAGCTGCACTGGGACCCACTCACAGACATTGCTCTGTGTATGCTTTTTTATTTTATTTTCCTGTGTTGAAAGTGTGTGTGGTGCAAGTGTATGTGACTTCTCACACTCACACACAAACACACACACACACACACACACACACACACACACACACACACACAACTCTGTCAGAGTGAGAAAAACCACAGATTGTGGAGGCTTAATCTGAGATTGGGACAGACACCACTGGATATTCTATTTACTTCATGCAAGCTGCTCCCCAATGTCCCATAAAGCCCCTCGCCTCTGAACTAAGCTGGTCAGGGTTAAAGCTCCCCAGCGAAGGGAGACTGAGTACCTGCCCAGAATGTGTTGTTGTGTGTGTTTATGTGTATCTGTGTGTGTGAACACACAGTCCTGTGTCCCCCCGCCTCTCTGCAGTCTAATGGCTTTATTTATGAAGTGGCACAGGCAGTAACAGGCAGGCGATAAAGGAAGAGATAGCGCAGCAAAGCCATGTGCCATGCCATGGCCTGCAGCCATGCTATCCTTATGGTTTTCAGGAGATTGATAGTGTTTCATGTTGTGTGCTCATCGTGTGAGTGAGGAAAGATGAGGTAAATACTGCTGCTACAAGGGAGAAGGAGGTGATAATTCGCTCCCTGGAGGGATTTGTTTCCCTTTAATACTCATTTTGATGCAGGAAAATAAATGCTAAAATTAAAGGAGAAAAGTAGCTATTGACTTCTAATATGCTCAATGAACTTAAACAAGGACTCATTCTGCTCATTGTCATGCTTTTGGTCTATTTGTCTTCATTTTCACATGATTGCATTTTAAAAGAATCTAAAATTCTGTGTCTGTGTGAACATGGGCTATGGGCCAGAAAGTATGCCTCACTAGTTGCTGTAACAAACAGGGGAAAAGGGTTGTTGCTTTCTTCAAATTAAGCAAGAGAGACAGAGTGGAGTTTGAGCTTTTTTTCTCCACAAAAATATGACATGAAAAGGCAGCGTGTATAATTCATACAGAACCTTTTTTTTGTACTTTAGTAATAAATGCACGCTTAGTTCATGGAGGCTTTGTCTTTCATGTATAAGGAATAGATAATTATAGCGTTGGGACACAACAGATCGGGAAGAATATACTACATGTAGTAGAGAAATTGTAATTATGTTTACCAGAAAACACTGTGATAAATATTGTTTATTCAAGACAATGTCGTTTGAGTAAAAAAAACTCAACCTTATTCGTACAAATGGTTTTCTAGAAACCCCACCTGCACCTGGTGCACACACACACATGCATGCACGTGAACACACACACAC
>NC_045755.1:8258451-8262072 GCF_008692095.1 Etheostoma spectabile | reverse complement strand
ACACACACACACACACACACACACACACACACACACACACACACTGTCTATAGAGAGAGGTGTGTCTCTAAAAACAGAAAATGAGGACATTTCCTCAGTATTCCCCAAGGCAGAGGCCTGCAGGCCAGTGAGACCGGCAGGTTTCTTAGAGATGCAGAAACCTGTTGTAAAACACAGAACTTATTCAAACTCTTCTGCCTGTCCCCTCTTCCTCTCTTTCCAAACTCTCTCCCCCTCCTGCTCGCTGTACTTAAAGTTTGAGTGAGTGACGCAGAGCATTAACCTCTTTACCGCAAACCTTGACTTCAACGCACCTGTGCGCCGGGCAAATCCTGTCATTAAAATTAAGATATGACTTGCCGTCAAATGAGCACATTCGCCGTGTTTTTCTTTCTCAATGTGCCATTGCAAGCAAACTGCTGAGTGAACTCAACAGTTCTCTCTGAGGTACCATTCCCGAGTTGTTTACCTGAATAACTAATGTGATTTACTATTTCTTTCAGACCCAACGACAACCAATTGATGGCGTCTGACTGCGACCGACAGTGCGTGACGGCAAATACAGAGATGCATTCACATGCACAATGAAAGCATGGTTTAATGTAAACCAAATGCAGACACAAGCGCCGTTACTGACCAAAATAACTTCCTGCAAAGTAGATTTGTGTGACAAGGCGGCTGTCATCACAACCGCCGAGTGTGTGTGTATCAGAAAAGACAGACGGAGGGTAAAGAGAAGAGGAGGTGAAGACACTTTGTCTCGGCTTCATGACTCCCCAAGACTAAATATAGTCTATGGCTTTTGTAGCCTCCGTTAGATACCATTTTTCAGTCTTCAGTCTTTTTTTCTCTCTGTGACCCCCCCTCTTTTACTGACTGAGGTATGCCTAAATTTACAGCTAAGACAACAGAGCGTGGGTCTTTCAGATGTGTCATCTCAGTAAACTGCTCGTTTGTTAGCAGAGATGTTATATTCGCTGTCAGTGAGGTCCCATCTTGTTTTGCCAGGTGGACGGGGGGCCCTTCCCACCCGCTCCGGCTGTTTTGATCCAAAGCAGCTGGTAGGACGCGATACCCGTTTAGTCTGAGAAATCAGCTTGTACAAACAAACACCTCGCTTTCTCTGTAGCCAGCAACAGGCCAGTGCATCTGCCAACCATTATAACCAAATATCTGCCTCGTGTCAGCCTTCTTGCAAAATATAAGCCAGGTCCTGTTTCCAGGCCAGCAAATAAACAAAACAGGCCTCAGGCATCATTATTCATTATTAAAGATGATATGGCTAAGCAGGGGCAGTTTACAAAGTCCACCTGCAATGCCCACAATGCATTCCCAATCTCTCTAGGGAGATGCCAAGTGCTACTCACTACTCACAGGTGTGGTGGGTTAACTGACATGGTTAGGTGAAGTGTCTTTAAGATATGCAATTACCTCATATGGAATCCATTCATTTTTATTCATTTATTCATCTTGTCATCAAACACAAAAGGCGATTTAAAGTTAGTCTAAGAACCTGTAAAAACTCGAACTTATGGAAAACTCTTGTAGTCTCCCTGACACATACAACGTACAAACATGCAGCCAATGGCTGTATGTTGTCAGTCATTCCAACGCAAAACTGCCAGGCTTATGGGAAAAAAAGTGCTGTGTTAAGCAACTCTGGAGTGTCACAGTGGTTGAAGTTAACTTGTGGGCCTACTGAGCACTTCTCCCCGGAGTACAAACTTGTTACAAAGTGAGGAAGCGCTTTTGTGTTGATGGAGGGGAACTGAAAGCCACTATAGTTGGTTACAAGGACTTGAAGCTCTGAGACATCTTGCTGCACCGTGACAGAGACGGGAAGAAAGACAGAACAAGAAAGTGAAAATGAGGGCAGATTGAAAGGTAAAGAAGAAAAGTGAGGGGAAAGAGGCACGTAACATTGGAATTGGAGATGGAACGAGAGAAGAGCGTGTGTTGTTGTGTGCAAATTAATGTGGATGTGAAAAGGGTGAAAGGGAGGGTGGGTAGTTTTGGATTGTTTTCCTTGGCGGACCAGCCTGGAGAAGCAGCCACGAACAGGAAGGTCTAAAAGTTAATTTCATCAGCTGTCCGAGCCAAAATAAATGTCAGCCTCTGATGGACGCTGCAACACCTCCACTGCCTCTCGCTTGACTCTCAGCAGGCACTTCAACTGCTTTGAGTTACTATTATGAGCGCAAATGACCCAGATACAAATCTATACATTTTCTCTGAGATTCACTGAAATATATAATGTATATGTTGCTAACGTATGCTTACTTTTTACACATTGGGCATAGATATGTTGTGGATAAGAAGAAATTTTGAAGGTCATTTCTGCTTGTTTTGCTAAAAGTTTTTCTGCTTCTCAGTCTCGGCCATGTTCTTTTCCCCCTAGCTATGTTCATTGAGCAAGCCTTGTTCCAAAGCACTGCTCCAGGTCTTAATCATTTCTAATTTCACACTGCACCTAAGGGTGCCCTTTCTCGCCCAGTGCTTCTGCCAATCCAGGCCCTCTGGCCTCCCCTCCAACATCGTCCAGCCTCAGCTACTCACACACCCCAAAACAACCGCCGGTACCAATCCAACCGCGAGCCTCCACGCCAGTCAACCTCTAAGCAATGTGGACTTAAAAACACCCTATCTCCCTGTACACTCTGATGATACCTGCAACATTAGCATTACTCAACCCGGCACCTCTGGTCAGCTTTTATGAGTCATTACAGAGAGAGAGAGAGAGAGAGAGAGAGAGTGAGAAAACTATTTGACTCTTGAAGAATATAATATGCTCTACGATAGGGTTAGTTAAAGTTAAAGAAAGATATGAATAAAGCTTATAGAAAAACAAATTGATAATAATTTGATGTTTGTGTCTTGTATGCACACTAAACAACACAGAACATCTATCATCCTCCATCCATACATACTGATATTGTCCAGATGCAGAAGGATCCAGCAAAAGAATCTTCCCCAATACAATAACGTTGGCAACACACTGCGTTGGCAAATTTAATTTACATGCATGCAGATCTAGATTACTTTGCAATAATGGTGTTATTCTACTCTTTACCAAATGATGATTGAGATGAACGATTGTCACCTGGTTTTCAGAGTTGTAAATTTGTGTCTCATAGTAAAATAAAACATTGTGCACTGTCATGGCATATGATAATCTATGAATCTATTGCTCAAACTGGACTTCCTGTACCTTCATTCTTCGTCCTACATGTGCCTGTTGCAACACGGACACATGACATCACCCAGACCTTGTGTCCTATTTTTGGCATAGACACCTGCTACAATAAAATATCTGCAGTACTAGCAGACTCTTTAAAATATTTAGAGGATTTCCAAGTTTCCAAGTTCCACTTTTATTTTCTTGGTTTAACCTACCTTCAACTAGAGCTGGGCGATATAGAGAAACTAAAATATCACAATATCTTTGATGAACATCTCTCGATATTGATATTGCGGCAATTTTATAGGGTTGAGTTCTAAATTCTAACATACACCATCTGGTACTACTTGGAAACGTCATCAGTGATGAACCTTTAATCAACAGACACCCCCGCTCGAGCAACCTGTCCAAGTGGGGTGCTACTCCACGCATACTGTAATGCA
>NC_045755.1:8244336-8258441 GCF_008692095.1 Etheostoma spectabile | reverse complement strand
CCAGTGTTATATTATAATATCCAAAGTTTAAGACAATATCTAGCCTCATATATTAAAATAAATGTAATATCAATATATTGCCCAGTCCAACCTTCAACTGTTTCAAGTTTTAACTTGAAAATGCTAGCGCATTGGGAAGCAAGAAACCCTAGCCACTATTAATACCACTGTAGATTCAATATGATGTATTAGCAAGGGTGCTAATCAGAAGTGCTTACAACAAGATTATTTATTACACCTGAAAGCCCTTTGAATGCTTTTGCGTCTTTAGAGAATAGATTTCCGTAATGAAATACAGCGTTGCCTGTGCATCTTTCATTGCAACGTAGTGAAGGAGGAGTGGGTGGGCAGATAGAAGAAGGGGGCACATCTCGCATCTTCCTCACGCTGTCACTATTAGCATCCACTCCTCTCTAGTCTCCTCTCCTCCTCTCCCCTTTCCTCTCATGGCGGAAGCAGTGCGTGGGAGTTGCTCAGGAGACATCATCATGAGCCACTTCACTCGAGTGCTGCCTTCAATCAGCCCTCAAATTAATATTAATTTCTCCATCCCCCACACAACAACCCTTTCGTCTCCATACTGCTGCTGATTAATACTGATGTGAAGAGAAGCAGCAAATAACGGATTTACAGATGTATATGGACGTATGTCAACGACCAAACCTTGGCGACGGGCATCTCTCTTTCTTTCTCCTCTACGTCTTTCTGTCCCAGTGGCTTCACGGTTCAATCTGCTGCTCAAGACTTAATTGTCCCTAATCACTGCTGAAGGGCACGGCTACTCAGCAATACGTCTCCCTTCCTCTGCCCTGTCCTTCTCATCTCTCCTATCCTATCTCTTTCCCTCCCCTCCTTAGCAACCAACACGTTACCTTCATGGAAGAAGACACCGAAAGCAACTGTCCATTAGAAATCTTCAAAAGAAATGGGGGGGGGGGGGGATGCAATAAGGACCTCCGTTCTCTGACTTTTTACTCTTACAAGAACGACTTATCAGCTTGGAAAAATCTACTGCGTTGCTGTTATGGGAATGCTGCCTCCGAGAGAGAAAAAAAGAAAAGAATAAGAGACGGGTAGAAAATATGACCCTTAAAATTAGAAGTGATCATCCGGAATGTTTGCTTGCTTGCGTGGTGTGTGTGTGTGTTGTGTGTGTGTGTGTGTGTGGTGTGGGTGTGTGGTGTGTGTGTTGTGTGTGTGTGTGTGAAAAAAGCAAAAGTGCTGAAGATGGCTGAAGGTGAGGAGATTGAGGCAATCAAACTAATGAAAACAAATGAGGGATACGAGGAGAAGGAAAGAAAGGAAGGACAGAGACAAAAGGAGTGTTGTGGTGTGTGTGTGTGTGTGTGTGTGTGTGTGAAGAGATAGTCTGCCTTGCCTCAGACTAATCAAACACAACACAGTGCTATAAAAGGCTGGTGAGAATGCACAGATACATAAGCGAGCGCTCACAGCCTGTCGTGTACTGTTCTTTTATTTACATGCCCTCCTAACCTTTAGTGAGACTCGCACACACATGCTGTACTGTACATAGGCAGGCAAACACACACATGTACACATCGCGGTAGCAATATGTGAAGGTTATTCCTGCAGAGGGATGACAGTGTTTATTCAGGGCTAGCAGGCAGACTCTGTGACATTCAGCCTGGAGAACATGATTAATGCTACAATATACATAGTCACGCGGAAAAAAGAAGAAGAAAGTGTTGCACTGATCCTTCACAGAGAGCAGAGGCCTTTGTAGCCACATATACAACAAGTTGTTTTTCTTTAGCTCACTGTGCCACATTTGTGTGTCTGCGAGAACGGGTTGAAATTACAGTGATTGTGACTCTGATACCTGATCCTTTGTCAGTTTTCATATCAAAAAGCCCTAATTTGTTCGAACATGTTATAATAAAAAGAAACGAGGAGAGAGAGAAATAACAAAAGGACACAAAACTTGGATTCTGAAGAAAAGCGAAGGCGGGTGGGAGGGAGAGTCGTCTATGAGATGTAAGTGAATAAAACCTCCATTAACATGCTGAATGTAAAGGAAGTGGGTTTTTAATTAACATCCCTGCTAATTATCGAGTGGTTATAGATCAAAAAGAGATACAGAGGCACGTGGAGATGTACAGTATGCACACACTCACACATGGCGTATTTACGCTCTGCACCTAAGCACACGCTATCCAAACCAATCCGTAAGCATGCAGAACCAACAGCTTCCCACCAATAACATGAGGTGTAGATCATTGAGACGTTCAAAATGATCAATAAGCAGAGGGCCAACCGCTGCATATATACCTTCCCAGAGGAGAGGCACTGCCTCGGGCAGAGCAGACAGTGAGGAGCTGTGTGGAAGCATACACTGCAAAACAATACAAAAATCATAATTTTCTTGAAAGTGGGGAAACATTGTAGGACTCGGGTGCAAAGGGAAGACTCTTTTATAGATAATTTTCAGATAAAATGGTGAATTCAACATGTGAATAACCTTTCATTAACCATCTACTGCTCTGCCTGCCTATGCACCACTTTAACAACCTGCTAGTACTATGAAACATTGCATTAAAGGACCCATGATAGGATGCTCTTTGGATTCTTTTCTATAGACCTTAGTGGTCCCCTTATAGCCTATCGGAAGTCTTTTTCCCAAAATTCAGCCTTGGTGCAGAATTACAGCCAACAGAGCAAGTCCCACAATGAACTTTCCTTAGTATGTGCCATTTCTGTGTCTATAGCTATTGAGTTGGGGGGAGGTGGAGGCTGGGGGTGTGGCCTTAACCAACTTCCACTTTGCTCGTTTGAAAGCCATGATGTCTCTCTCTCATGGGTGGGCCAAATTCTCTGGGCAGTCAAAGCAAAGAAGGGGGAGGTAACCTTACCCCTTATGACATCGTAAGGTTATAAGATTCCAGATCGGCCCAACTGAGCTTTCATTTTCTCAAAGGCAGAGCAGGATACCCAGGGCTCGGTTTACACCTATTGCCATTTCTAGTCACTGGGGGACCATGTTGAAAAACCTCATAAAGTGAAAATGGCAGAGTCTGGCAATAAACCGTTTTTTAAATTTTAAATGATTTTTTTTTCAGTAAAAGATGTGAGGGACGGGGACGGTAGGGCATTACAGCGGTTGAAAGGGTTAAATTGTTAGCGACAAACTGAGTCAGTCTAGCAGTTATAATTTTACAAACCTACCATGTGCAACCATTGTTATTGTGAACCAGCCACCTTGATCAGCATGCTATCTATGGTGCATCTAACTGCAAAATATCTTTATCCAATATATGTACTGTTTTCCACAGAGAAAGTGCAGTTTCACTAGATTTTGGGATATTCTCCAAAACAAGTCTCGATACAAAAAACATAATGACTTCTTTACTTCATTGGCAAAAAGACACTCACTCTCCAATCTAGGGAAGTTGTGAAACAAGTTCCTTTTATTGGAAAATTACAACAGCCTGTTTATTACTTGTTGTTAGAAAAGTTCAAATTTAAGGCTCTAAATAAATCATTTAAGAAGATTAATGCAAGCTTTATTTGGCTGATTGCCCCAGTCAACTAACCAACCCATCCGTCGGCTAGTCAATCCAACAGACAGCAAACCGTTAAATCATCCATCGAGCCAGTTACCCGGGGGCAGCCTAACAAACTGACTCAGCAGCTCTCAGACAGCATCCTAGCTGAGCTGCTCTGTGCCGGCCTATTCCACTTCAGAAGAAGCCTTCTAGTTTATTTTTCATTGGAAGGGGGATTTGGCTGCTATCAAGTGGTAGCAGCCCAGTATCAAACGCACGTCTGGCTTGTAAACAGGCAGCTGGCAGCTCTCCAAGCTCCCCACAGCGTGCGGCACGGCCGGGCTGAGCGAAGTGGAGTTGTGACACTGATCCCACCCCTATCACTCCCTGACAGCTTGCGCTAATAGACCCTTCAAACACTCTCACCTCTATCTATATTTTATTTGAGACGTGCCAAGTCTGTTGTGTGTACACGTGTTTATGTGTGTTTGCATCGTGCAACCACTCTGGATGTGCATCATGTTGTGTGTGTGCATGTCTCTCTGGATGAGGTATCTTCTTTATTGCTTGTTGTTGACATGGATCCCTTTAGCCCTTAACAGGAGTCAGCAGGAAGGCTAAGCTGCGAACCGCACACACACACACACACACACACACACACACACACACACACACACACACACACACACACACACACACACACACACACAGCTTTACCAGTCGAAAAGCATTATTCAGCAGGTCAACAGCCACTCTCACAGCTTGGTTGTGTGTGTGCGTGTGTGTGTGTGTGTGCGCGTGTGCTTGCGCTCAGTGCTTCAGGCTAAGGCACTCAAAGTGAAATTATGTTCTCAGACTAGGTCTGTGTTGCCCTCTTTATCCTGACAGGCGAGGAAACAGCCACAAATAAATAAGCAGAGAGCTCTCCCCCTAGACGTGACCACCATGGCATACTAGCAATCCAGAAGGCGGCGTGAAGAAAACAGAATTGTATTTTATTGTCGGGGTGGCAGGGGACTGTGACTCGATAAGCATGGTGTATTTGTTGTATTTGTGCCACTTAAAGTAAAGCTGCTTCTGCGGGGATGGATGTTAAAGGGGCGTGTGAGGACACAACAAGCATGGAGAAATTTGTTTCTGGGGCAAAGGACCATTTACAGTTCCAGGCAGTATTTCTTTGAATGTAAAAAATACTGAGTGCATATTGTGAAAAAAAAAAAATGTTCTTGCAAGGTTAAATTATTAATTAATAATCATTGTTTAAGTTTTCAGAAATACCACTAATTTAAAAATATTAATATTTTTTTATTTAAAGATTGTTTTTTGGCCATTTTAGGCCTTTATTTGTATAGGACAGTTTAGACTTAAAGGAGAGAGAGAGGGGGTATGACATGCAACAAATGGCCGCAGGTCGTAGTCAAACCTGCGGCCGCTGTGTTGAGGAGTAAACCTCTACATATGGGCGCCCGCTCTACCAGGTGAGCTAACCAAGCGCCCAAAATACTAACTTTTACAGAAATATTGTCTCATTTACAGTTAAGATATATAATGCTTTTTAAGTAACACATACTTAAAAAGCATATACTAACCAATATACAATATGTTGTATTGTAAATTATGTGAGGTGACCACACTCCATGAACCAACAAGGATGATAAGAGTAACTTCTATGACATGATCTGTCAGGAGCTGCCAATCAAGCACAGTCTTGGCAGATGCACAGAAGGTGTGTTGGGCCTTTAATCCCTGACAGTCCAACAATGACATAAGCTACTTCACACAACTAAGATATAAACTACACCTAGAGTATGTTGCTTTAATGTTCTTTTCTTTTATGTTGTTAATTTAAATAAAGTCTAGCTGTGATGTATTGACAAGACTTAGGCTGACGAGTCTTATACAAATGGTCAGAAATGCACATTGACTTTCAATCCATATCCACATGTCATGCTATCATGAACATCTGGATCGTATAATGCGTATACATGAGCAATGAAAAGTCCAATCATCAGATGTCAAAACAAAAGCGTGTTTTAATGTCGTATGCATCCTGAACCCCCAGAAAATTGTATATACTGACCCAAACCCAGCCTCCTAAATGCTAAATTAAAAAGTCAAAGCTTCATCCTTAACCAAAGGTTTCCAAGCCCATCATCACTCTAAACAGCAGTCAGCTAATGTGACGGCTGACCTTAGTGGTTATTCAGTTCATACAAACAAGGTCTGTTGGAGAGACTTATTGAGCACACAAAGGCGGAGACCAGGTTGTGCCGTTTCGTAATGAGCCATTTTTGTTTTTGCTTATATAGCCAGAGGGAATCTAATTTTTTGTGTTGACAGCGGTTTTATTTAAATGTCCACAGCTAAAGACAAAAAAAAGGAAAAAGTGAGTTTTCAAATGGTGGCTGATGATAATGAAAAGAAAACCCCTCCCCAGCTGGCCTACAAAAGACTTGCAGAGAGACATCTTTGAAGGTTCTCCTTCAAAGCCCCGGCTTGCCTCCGCAGCCGCATCAGGGGATTTCTGTTATTAATTGAAGTTAATTTTCTGGGATATCAGTTTGCTGGGCACGTGGGAAAGATTGATAGCCCCCATGCGTCTCCCGAGTGTTGGGATGTGGAGGGGGACGGGCGAGAGGACAGAGAAATGACACTGTTCCCTCACCATCCCAGAACGCGGCTTTCACTTTTATCATCCCCAAATCAAATTACAAACATCGGAGGCCAACCTTGGCTGGAGGAGATTTCCATAAGATTAATTAGACCGGCTAGCCAAAGACAGAGTGGGCAGGGAAAATATAAAATAATAAATACAGGAGGGGGTGGGGGGTTAGTGATGGAGATGGGGGTTGGTAGAGTTAAGGGATGAAATGTGTGTGTATGTGTGTGAGAATGGGCAAGTCAAATGGACAATGGGTAATTAGTGCAAGCAGTAGATTCTCAAAGGCATGGGGAGGACAGCTGAGCGGGGGCTCTCCGTTGGCCCCGTGATGTGGAGGGCCGTACGGCGGGGCCCACATTTAATTAGCGCCACTTTGATACCCACAGGAGTGCCAGGGGCCCGGGGGCAACCTAAACAGTGACTGACAACCCCACACCTCCGGACGCTCCCTGCTCTCCAATTATAGATGCACCAAGCTGAGAGGGTCCAGTGTAAACCCTCATACAGAGGAACTCAACATGTGCATGCACGCACACACATGCAAAAGATATACACACCTTTGTACTGTATGTGCACAAAATGCCCAAACAACCCAGCCAACCAGGCAGCTGGCTCCAGCCTCTTCCTATTTGTGTGCTACAAATTGGCATTTGGATTAAATGGAGCTTGAGATGCCCTGAAGGCGAGAAGAGAAGACAATCTCTCACCTGGCCTGATCTGCTACCAGAGCAGACGTTTAAAATGAGGATTAATTCGGGGGTGGGGGAGAAAAGAAGCATCTGAGAAATCCTCTGCCTCTGTTTTCTGAGACAAGTCGATTAGCAAACCGGGGGTAAAAACATGCAAACACACACACACACACACACACACACACACACACACACACACACACACACACACACACACACACACACACACACACACACACACACACACACACACACACACACACACACACACACACACACACACACACACACACACACACACACACACACACACAAAGCCTTGGCATACCAGTGTACAATCTGCAATATTAATGTGTGGAAGCGAGTATGAATAAGTGACTGGGAAGCAGGAGCTTTTGCTGTGTTGCACTAGTCTATTTTTAATGTGCAGGGATGTGCCTGACACCGCCAACATTTTATAGCGCTTGAGTTACGTGAACAAACAATGCATTGCTCTATGAATTATGCAACCGCAGTGTTTTCATCCAACCCCAAAACACATATTTAGTAAACAAACTGCTTACTATTCAGATAACAAGATGTTTGGGTAAATAATAGATATTCAAATTGGTTCTCCCGACAGAGAGAAGGGAAGTTGCAATGTAATTTATTGTATTATTTAGCACATTCTGTGTTCTTCTCTCGCTCTCTGACTCCCTCGTTGCCAATTCACGGCGCCTCGTTGACACAAACACATAAATGAAAACATCAACAGCAACACACCGGCTGTTGTTCTATCTCAACATGCCCTATGAAAACATTTCTTTTTTTCCCCCCCGGTAACAACTGCCGCCTGTCATAAATGAATTACCAGACTTTGAAATATTAATCCACATGACACACATCTCTCACAAAAGAAGGGAAATGTGAAGATTGCCAATGCTGACTGCTTAGATTATAAATCAAAAGAAATCAATAGGATAAATGTTGTATGTAAAAGATAGCAGCGCTAACAATATGGCATCTGATCACATGCATGTGCTGTCAAAGATAATTCCTTTGGACGTCTCTTGTGGGAAACCACAGCGGTGCGTTCAGTCTTGATGAAATGTGGAAACTCTTCTAGAACAGATTGGTGTCGTTGCCCCCAACGATGACAGCGTACACAACGAGCTGCGTTGTGTTTATCCAGGGAGCGGGAAGGTTGTGTTGTTTCATCAATAAAGCTTGTTTGATTGGGGATTGCCTTTAATCGATAGAGGAAATCAAACAAACAGAGACTGCTAATGGCTGGATAATCTGTGACAGAGGTCGGAAATCCACTAAAAGCCTAGGGGTTTGCTCCACCTCACAGCCCTGTGGGCAAGGGGAGAGACGTGGGAAATAGGAGTGTTACTACTGCACATAAAGCCTGCCTACACAATAATGCATGGGCAAGGAAAACAAACAGCCTGATATATATTACATTAACAGGTGAGAAAACTCTGAGGTACCGTAATTTTAGTCCACTTTAACTTAAGCTAACACTGAATTTAGTAAAGGTTATAATGTTTTATTCTTGGTTAAAGACGAAGATTTTGTTTCCAAGTCACTCTGTTCACTTTAAGTCGAAATCAAACTTGAGACAAAATCATTCATGATTTGAGTGATTATGAACAACAACAAAAAACCTATATGTGGAGTCCATCATGACGGAATACTCTAGCCGTGGATGAAGGTTATTGCAGTTTGGCCCAAAGCTCCGTCTCCTGTGCCCCATTGAAATGGTTGGGAATATATTCATGTTGGGCTGTACTGGTAGTTACATCATTCTTGGACTTGTGGATATCTGTAGAAAGATGTACAGTAAACATAGGGCACAAGTACAACATTTATGTACTTATGTTATGCATGAGTCTAAACACCCATGCTAAAGTCGACTAAAAAGAGGGGAAAAAAAATTCCAAAGGCCAAGGGAACTATACCAGGATGCACAGTATCCTGATCCATGAATCCATGTACTGGCCTTTAAAAAAAACAAAAAAAAAATCTGCCTGCCTCTATGGGAATTTAACATAGGGGGTGTAGATTTATGATCCCTGTATTTTAAGGAGGAACATTTATTTATTTACGATACATTATTCATTCATTAAAAAAAAAGAAACGGTGTCCTTAAAGGTTGGATTTTTCCTATTTTTGTAATTAAGGCATTAAGATCAATTTCCAAAAGATTATTTTAATTCCTCTTTTAAGTATGTACTTAAAGTATGTACTTAAAAAAGAAAGAGCCATGTTGACACAAAAAAGAATTTTACAGCAGACAGCACCATTTTAAGGACACACAGTAGACCTACAATGAAATTGTAATTGCACTGCTTTGCAAATAGTAAGAACCTTCATCATCACAAACCTGATGGTGCAGTCCTTGATCCACATGGATCTCTGGCTGTTCCTTTCTCTGTCCCTGTATGTTTTCTTCCTCCTCACCCTCTTCTTCATGCTCCTCACCCTCTTCTTCATCCTCCTTACCCTCTTCTTCATCCTCCTCACCCTCTGGACTATCCCTCTCTGTGTCCGAGCCCTCACTTTTATCACATGCCCTCTCTCCAAACTCCAACCCCGTTGATTTGTTTCTCTCACTGCTGTTTTTCTCACTTTTGTTTACTTGGGCAAAAAGGACGCTATATCCCTTCCTCGTTTCATGATAACTATTAGAAGAAAAAAACATTGGTGTATGCCTTACATTTCGTGCCTAACCATCCCTCCCTACTTAACTCGGGCATAAAGCCTGTCGATTAGCTACTTTACACAAATGTATTTGTTATTGCAATGCAACAGCCAACACGGATGAGGTTACGTGTTAACATCTCAACATTGTGTAGACCTAGCAAGGACACTGACATTTGGATATTCGCTTCTGCTTCGAGTTTGCTTAAATATGATTAAGTTCTAAACATATCAAAACCAGACATTTACTAACTTGATTTTATTATCAGAGTGAGGAACAAAAGGAACACGGTCATGTGCAAGTACAACAAGTCACTTACGAGATGAAATGGTTCTGCTTACCTTGGACTCTTGCAAAAGGAGCAACCGTAGCTTCTCTCTCCAAGAGTAGCGTCTCATTCACCGAGCAGCAC
Source organism: Etheostoma spectabile (assembly GCF_008692095.1). NCBI lineage: Eukaryota > Metazoa > Chordata > Actinopteri > Perciformes > Percidae > Etheostoma > Etheostoma spectabile. Next base: position 8,248,489 of record NC_045755.1, on the reverse strand, counting down.
CACAGGTGGGCGAGGCATTAAAGTGCTTGGGCGTGCCGCTCTAATTTACCCATGTAGAACGTTGCGTTGCACATTATTTCCGCTTTTGGCACTCGTGTGTAAAATCATAATAAATTAATATTTTTTTCATTCGGTCATCATGGGGGGGCCACAGGGGTGGCCAGCAACATTTCTAGGGAGGCACGGGCCTTCCTAGGCCTCCATGTACATGTCTGTAATTGCCATTACAGACAATGCAGACGCTGATTAATCTGAGCATACTGGTCTTTTTCCGGAAGCTTAAAGAGACAGATGCTAAAATGGAGCGTTTTCAGAAAGAGGGTAAATATAGGTATATTTAGGCGGGATGAGAAAGTAATGTGTTTTTTGAACATTAACATAAGTAAACATGTTCTATTTAAAACCCCAAATCCAAGTATGAACCTGAAAATTACCATATGTCACTTTCAAAAACAGAAAGTGAACGCACAAGCTAAAATATTGACAGTACGGTAGCAGTTGAAAGAGAACAATATAAAGCCTACCTGTGCATACTAATAACATACATGTTCCATCATCACAGCCCTTTGTTGGAGCAGATATTTAAGCTGTTTGAAACTGTTCCCTATCCCAAAATAGTGCACTTTATAGTGTGTTCGCCATTTTGTAGTGGTGTTTGAATTCTCCGCGGTAAATTTCATTCAATATATAAAATAGCGACAATGCACTGCTAATTTGAGTGTACATACCCTGTATCGTACATTTTACTCCCATATACCCCAATGCAACGTGACCACGTCTTCCCGGAGGAGACGAAGAGGCAGAAGTCACCGCAAAAACTGAAAAGGAAAAATGGAGCGGGCTTTCATTTCTTAACAGTGTAAATGCAACATGCAACATATGTACAACATTGTACTATTCTCCTGAGTGCTGTGTTTGTTTCAGGGATGTATTAGACAAACAACAAACAACGGGCACATCTCCTGACGCAAGTCATGCAGCGATGTGTTTTCAGTGAAATCTTGTTTGGTCGTTCCTTATATAGTTCACTATTTTATAATCACTATGTAGGGAATAAGTGAGTGAGCGATTGAGCGGTTTCGAATGTAGTAAGTTACGACTTCAAGTCACGACTCAAGACTTTGTAGCGTTACAGCCAAAGTCACCACAAACCCTTCTAGCTGGCGTTCATTTAATAAACATTACCTGTAGTAGTGCACAATCGTATGTGTATTGTTTTGATTACAATGTGTGGAATTACTTTACGTTGCCTATTTATACCATTTCTCACGGCGTCTGTACAGCATCGCCATTGTTGTTAATGTATGTGTGACGTCAAAACTGTAACTGGGAGTACAACTACCTTGTACGAGTTCACAAGTAATAAGTTACAGGTTTGATTGCCGTTCCAAGGCACTTTCATGGGTAGAAGGTTGTGAAAACACAAGTTACAGGTTGCCTGGAATGCAGCATTAGTCAAAGCCAGAAAAACAGTGTAATTAATCAAACAAATTATAGCTGTGTTCCATCCAGATATTTAGGTGTGCCAGTTAAAGGGGGCTGGTATTGTGCGTGGTTGGCTTACAAAGACACTTAAATGTGACAAGGCCATCGTTAGTGTTATTACTTACACCTGTGCTTGTCCTGTTACTACAAATCAACATGTCTACGCGTGTTACACTTGGTAACTCAGGATAACGTTGATGATTGGTTTGATGTTTGTGTTTTCACTTGAAACTATTTTTTGATAGAACTTACTGAAAAAACATACGTCAGCACAGGAAATCATACAGCATTTAGGATCTCACCGGCTCTAACCCTGTGTGATGCACATAAAATAACACACAAACACACACACACACACACACACACACATTGTATATTCACTAAACCCATTCTACAGGGCCTGGCCACCCATCTCCACCACTACCACATTAGCCCATTTGTCACACTGCAGGCCCCCAAGGAAGTCCATAGAGTCGACCCTCCTGACCCAGACACTCTCTCACCCAACTGCCTCCAGAGCCTGGGGTGTCCCTTCTGTAACCACTAACACTCCAACCTACCCTACCCTCCAACCTCACATATTACAACCCACCCCCCCCCAATTCGCCAACCTCTTCTCTGTCTACACATGCAGCCTGGGGAACCGAAAGCAGCACCAGATGGGGCCTCTTGTTGCCACAACAGGCAGCGCATTTGTTGCAAAGCAGCCTCTCTTGGTTTCGCTCTCCTTTGCCCTCTCAGCCTCTTTGTTCGCCTTTTACATATTGATGACCAGAAACTTGGCTTGACACATAGAAGTTGACTCAATTCGTGTAGACCCCCGACAGCTGTCAGACATTACATCCAATCAGTTTGGCTCTAACCAGCCATTGGGCAATGAGCCCAGACTGTTGAGCACCAATGGCCTTTATTGGAGACGACAAATTGGGCCCTCTCAAAAACTCGGCCATTTGCTCTGTATTACAATTTGTCACTGCTTCGCTTCCATTTTTTGGGTGGTCACTGACAGTGTATCGCCTTTCCCCGAGATTTCCACACACTGCATTAGAGGAGATGTCACAATTTCCCCCTACTCTTCTCTGTTGCAGTCTTTACCCTCTATCAAAGCACCTTCTCATCCAGTGATTGACAAAGGATGTTTCCGCCATCTGTTATTTATCCCTCCTTTACATGCAGATATTTCGCCTTCTTCGAGGTGTCAACAGATGGAAAGGAGCTGTCACATCCCGATGATCATCTGATTGGATCCATTGTGATTTGTTGTGAAAAAATAGTAGTATATGCTTATAAATCAGTGATCATCAGGTTTCCAGTTGTTCAGTCCAAAGGTATCGGCAGTCATATAAGAAATGCTCCATTCGTTGTGATTTGACACACACTCGTAGGTATAATCAAGGCTATGGGCTTTCCAAAATCAATTTCCCTGAGCATAAATGTGCAAGACCAAATTTATATAGGAAATAGGAGTGACACGATTCAAAAAACCCACAGTTTGGTTACGATTCACGGTTTTAGGGTCACGTTTTTTGGTTCTTTACGGTAAGCTTTTAATTTATTTGACAAAAAAAGGAAAATGTTTATTGCTATCTACAGGAATTTATGTGCCTTTTTAGCACACAAAGATTGAAATATTACAGAATATCAATTGAAATAACTTGCATTTATCAAACTGCAAACTTCAGTGTAGCTCTTACAAAAATTGTATCCTTTAAAAGAAAAAGAGAGTAACCTCCGTCTTTTGAATTATAATAAGTAATACGTTAAACATTCAAGATTTTTTGTACAGTCCGTTTAAAAAAAAAGGAAACTTGTTTTAGGGAGAATAAAATTACTCTAGGTTTTCTTAAGACAAATATTAATTATTTATTGAATGAATCAAATTTGAACATGTCTGTCAGTGGCTTGTTGATCTTAACATTCTTAGTTAATTTCCTATCCTGGGCATAGGGTTTGATGTACTTATTGGACTTTAACTTATCATTGCACTTACAATAACAAGTGTAGGTCATCCTGTAGCTCCGGTTTTTCCTCCATGCACCATGTGTGTTTGTGTGTGTGCACACGTCTGTCGTGGGGGGAACTGAGCAGCCCCACCCGCTGCAGAGCCGACAGGATTGAAGTAGCAGCCACTTCAGCGCCTTTATAGTGAAAAAAAAACATTACAGTGCTTATTGATGTTAAAAAGTATACAGGTTGGCAGGACGGTCTGAAATGTTTTGCCCGGTCTTTCTCTGTACGTTTAGTTGATAAATTGTCCACACCTCTTCTTTCGCAAGGATGGGAAACACACTCTCTGAGGTCACATACGGGCACGAGGCTACATTGTGCATGAGTCGAACTGTGCGATGCACACACGCTCCGAACCAACACAAGCGAACCGAACAGTTTGAATGTTTTTTCATGAACCGTGCCACCCCAAGAAATAAGCTTAAAGGGACTATGCGATTCATTCAATGGGACATTGAATTCTTCATTTAGGTACCATAACTGAATCATTTCCTTTTCTTCACTCTTTTCCAAGACATTGCTTACTTCACTTATCATCAATTTTAACATCAACGATCGATTGATTGGACTTTACAGTTCCTGATTGCTGAGCTTATCTGAGCTTCTTCACACTCAACAATGTTAACACATTAACATTGCAATTTAAAAACACCCCCCCCCC
>NC_045755.1:8242518-8244326 GCF_008692095.1 Etheostoma spectabile | reverse complement strand
CCCCCAGTACAGTAAATCCATCTGCCAGTTTTCCATAACTGCACAGAATAAAGAAGTCATAAACTTCCCAGTATTGTTGGGCGGGGAGCGACATTAGGGCTGGGCATGCAGCTCATGTTGAAGCCATTGACCAACATTGCTCCTCATCCATGCCACAGCAGTGATCCATTATCATTTGTTACAGATTCTGTATATCAAAAAAGAAAACATTACATAAAGGCTTCCATATGGTCCAAAAACACCATTTTGTGCATTGGACACTAAATGGTTTGGAGTAATTTAACATGATCCCTTTGGAGAAAGAATCTTGCCCCCTTCCAGCGGAATTTCAAACAAAAGACACAGAAAACATGTGGTGTTGATGCATGTGAGTGCAATAACATTTACTCTGCAAATCACTACCACATTGGGCTGCATTGTATCAGGTAAGGTAACAATAACCGTCCATGCAGTAAATTGTCCCTTATGTTTCTACTAATGGAGTAGCTAGAAAATGATCCCCACATTTTTTTAAAGCAATTAATAGGAAAAAGGTTGCAGACATTTCCTGTTAGAACACATTCAGTCAATAATAAATCTATATCAATTTGACATTTAAGGAGTCAAATCTGCCCATAGGTACAATATACATGCATGACTCGTGACGGAAATTGTGCTTTTTGAGGAAATGTATCTGCATGTATTTGTTTGTTGGCAGCACTGCGTGTCTCAGACCTGTTGTATCATAGCTGGTGGGGTTGGCTGTGGCCCAGGACTTCCAATTAAGGCGGTATGCCAACAACACACTGGCTGCTGTATCATCATGTGTGCCAGGCAAAACAAGGCAGTATTTGCTTTGCGACGCTGTGCTACATTAACGTTTTAATGGCTATCAGCTCGTCACTTAACTGGTGTAAACACTCCCGTCCGTGAACTGTGAGCGGCACACGGCAATCTGTTGGTAAATTAATGAGGAGTGGGGGCCCTGCCCACCCAGTGCTGGCACCGTGCCAGGCCCAGGCTGTAGAGGCAAAAGGCAGTATATAAAAGTGGAAGGATAGAGAGGGACCAGGGCAGGCACAGTGAGGGGTCACTTGTGGGAAGAAAGGAAAGGAAGGAGTAACTGATGGAAAGACAATGTGGAATCAAGTGAATAAGAAAAAAAAAAGTTGAAGAAGCAAGGCTTTCTCTACATCAAATACCTTTGCAGTCGTCAGCCCCCACTTAATTGTGCTGTTGGTGTAAATCTTCCCTGCTCAAAAAATTACAAAAAACAGCCAAACTAAAAATCTGACCAAAAGTAGCAAACTAAAGCTATGGACCAACATTCTATAAGAATTACTCTGATGCTATGTCGAGGATCAACATCGCTGTGTGAGGGTGGTTCACATTTCACATTGAACAGGGTTCCAAGCCTTCACCAGCGACGCATTGGCTGAGCTAATTCACTAAATAGTCTGTGTGAACAACCCCTGGCCCCAATCCACCCTTTTTCCTCACTTCAAAGTAACTTTATTAGGGGAGAGATTAGACTGCACTTAACCTCTAATGATGCCATATGAGAGGCTGAAGAAAGAGGTTTCTGCACGAAGCTGTTTTATTTGATAGTTTCAATATGAAGAAAGGAAGGAGAGCAGCAGGGGGAGAAGAGGGGGTGCGAGGCATGACAGCTCCATATCTAAAAGCAACGTTCTGTTGCCGGCAGCCCGCAACCACTCCTACCCCACCCTCTCTGATGATGTACAGCTGTTTCCCCTCCCTCTTTCCTTCCCCTTCACCCTTTTCTTTCTCTCTAACCTCACACAATGCCTTTTTCTCCTTCAGTCAAA
>NC_045755.1:8236496-8242508 GCF_008692095.1 Etheostoma spectabile | reverse complement strand
CCCACCCCTCCCCTCACAGAAAAATAGGCCAAGGTAAGTTGCCAGCACCTCCCCCCTCTGCCTCCCCCTCCCCAGGGGTTTGTGTGATATTTAACTACGGCTACAGTGGCATTTACTAATTTTATATGTGCAGAATTTATGTCAGATTCTTATTCAGCGAGAACAGGGGAGAGGAGCAAAGGTGGCTGGCTCCATGTCCACTGTGTATACACTGGTATTATGTGAACTATTCACAACACGTCCAATGACACGAGCATCGCTATTTTGTCTATAACGCCGCTGCTTTCTAACCCAGGTGCCACAATTAAAGCCTAACCTTAGCATTTGGAAGGGGAGACATGAAGGAGCCAATTTGTTGTCCACCACACACTTTGTTACACAGTGGCCAATAGAGGTATTCTTTTTTTTTTTCTTTTCTTTTTTCCAGAGCTCACAGCCCAGGGGGCCACATCTTGTTGACAGGGGTGTGAGGTCAATCAGATACTACCGATACAGCGACACAGACAAAAGATAAAGTCATGCAGGCACATACACAGAGGCATGCCCATGTCCACAGATCCAGTATGTGCAGGCCTGCATGTGCATGCATGCTTCCACACACACTTCATTACTTTCCCCAAATAGTAACTCTTTACCTCACTGAATGAATCGTCACTGATTAAACACATGGAAAACTGCTAAAGCTTTTATAAATGCATCTGGTTACATCATATTGAAGTCAGACATTCTCTTGTTTTTGAGGACTAACAGTCTTGGACTTGTATGCTTCCACTCTGGCTAGTTAGTTTTCAAGTGTTCAAATAATTATTACAACAAGGCACTGCCAACAATAAAAAAAAAATGATTGTATGGACTTTTTTTAAATAAAGTTGAAATAATAATATATAAATTGAAATATAAATTTGCAGCCATCAAAACTCAATAAAACTGGAAACAAAACATAAAAGAGTGAATTGCGAGTTATGGATATCAGTTATGGATATCAACTCATAAGCAACTCATTGATCAGAACTCATCATTACACCTATGCAAAAACAAGAATGGCATGTAAGTAGAACATTCCCAGTCTGCAGTTTTGATTGAATCACAACCATCCAAAGATAAGTAGCTCTGAAAAGAATAAAATCACAGTTACAGTTTAGCACAGAGCAAAAGACTGATAGAGACAGTAAGTAAGAGAAAGCAAAAGAGAATGAAAGAGCGAGAGAGAGCAACAAAGACTCAAAGATGAAAGTTGAAGCATGGGGGAAAAGAATGATAAAAGGAACCGCCTGAAAAGGGGGTTCAGGAGATTGACCTGTGGGGCTTAAAATCAAATTGCAACAGCATTGTATTCCCTCCCATTTCCAGTACGGCTAGTAAGCTCCTTATTGATAGACGAGAGATGAGACCACCCATACCTGGGGCTCATCCTGCTGTCACCGTGCAGGACGGGCACCAGGAGGAGGGAGAAATCACACAACACATGTGGGGCCCTTTTCTATTTTGCAGCCAAAGCCAAAGCCAAATCCCCAAGGTGGGATCCTGCCTCGTCCCCCAACTCAATAAAATAATTAACTTTTGGACGGCCCGGCCGTTAATCAAGCTGCTCTAACATATGCAAAGGCAAAAAGAGGAAGGGAAAAAAAAGATATTCTTTTTTTCATCCGCCTTTTCACTTGGCGAGCCGTGGCACTTTTATCTGTAAAACTCGCTGACGTGACTTTTTTTTTTTTTTCTTCTTTTTAGATTTCTATAAAACATACGGCACAGCCAGATCTTCCTTTTAATTTTATGTTTAGTCTACAGGAAGCCAGATTATTGCTCCCCGGTCTGAAGGAGGTTGAGAAGTAAATGAGAGAATCAGCACAAACTGTTTCATTTCAAATAAATCAGCCAGGTGCTGGAGAGAGGGCACGTCATGTGAAGATTTTTGTTTAAATAAACTCATGCTTTTTCCCCTATCCCCAAGATCCCTCTGTGCGTAATTGTTAGTTGTAAATGAAACATCTGTTTGGCTGAGGCATTGCAGTCAAAGAATGCCCCAACAACTGCAGCAGCCCTCAGTCAAATAAGCAACCACAAATGGAAAGCATTAAAATAGCTCAAAAACAGATTTTCTAGTAGCACATTTACAAAGGCCTGGTAAATAATCAAATTGCTATATAAACAGTAGCATTAACCTGCTAGTTCTATACTACTTTTTGGACACTATTTGTAATTCTACCAAAAAAGATGCAACCTCAAAAAAAATATGGGGGGAAATATTCAAAAGTCAAAACTCAATGGCTCTCATGGAAACAAAATTGTATGCAAATGCATGAAAAGTGATGCAGAGGTGATAGGAGGCTGTCTGACAACAAGTGAGATGCCTCTTGTCTTTGGAGGCCTTTGCAACGTGGCACTGTTGGAAATGGCACTAAAATATGGAGCGCTAATTTAAGGCCTGACACATTTCACTTTTCCTATTGCTACACTTTACAATCAGGAGGTAACAAATATCTGTTTTACACTTACCCTTTTGGGGGATTAATCAGTATTTTCGCACCAACTGTGTATAAAGGGCAATGGGGCTTAACCCAAAGTATGCAAACAGCCCCTCTCTATACATGCTATTCTCACAAATGTATTTTAGTTGAAAGCAAAAGGTCACATAGAAGACTCATGAAGTCAGCAGTTACCAACACTGTCCGGGTTTTATTTATGCTGAACCAAAACGTCGTGACAGGATGAAGCAACAGTTTGGAAAACAGAGGAAAAACCAACTGTCAGACTCTCTCCTGGTGGTCAAATACCTCACACTGTCTTAACTGAGTCCAGAATCAAGGAATACCTTGAAAAAAACAATACCATAGATACACCTGCTGAAAGAAAAAAACAAATCAATGTGCAACAGTCAGATACACCGAGGATGAGAGCACCAATAGAGCTCTTACCCTTAAGAGAGCATCTGTGAGAGGGCTCATAGATTTTCCTTTGCAGCGAGCATGAACTCACAGGGAAATGCTAAATAACAACGACTTCTTTACGGTCCACCAAAACAGAGAGAAAATACACGCCGGCCCCCTCATCTTTTATATTTTCTTTCCATCTTCCTCCGGCCCCTGTCCAAAGCTCACATCTCTAATGCATGAACCCATCGCCAGGCATTGTGGAGGAACCCGGCATCAACCAACAAAGTGTTCAATAAAATATAGAGCCATGGCGTTCAAAGCCATGCTAAACGCACCTGACATGGGGGAGAGAGAGCAGGACGTGCAGCTTTTGTCAGATAGAGGGGAAGAGAGCAAGGAGCACATGAGAGAGGAGAGGCTGAGAGGAACTGTTGGGAGGAATATCATAACTTTCAGATCAGAACACTTCCACTGTGGCGTTGGAGCGACGATGGTAGACTGCTGGTGGCTTACACAGATGTTGCCTTGGTGCGTGTGTGCGCGTGCGTGCATGTTGTCGATTTTCGGGATGGCATGTGGTGTGATTTAATGCGCCAGTTAAATTCCATCCTGATTAGTTTCCTCATCAATTAACTGTGCTACAGTTTTAACAGATTTACGTAAATGAAATGTGATACTTAGGAAAGCCAGAACTTACTCCCAAGATGCACAGTTTAAACTCTGTGCAACCGTTGTTTAAAAGACTTGTTGGACATTTTGGGGAATGCATTAATTCATGTCTGAACAGTAAATGTGTAGCTTGCAGTTGGTTTGCTAAGCACACAGAATAGAAACAGCTAGCTTGGCTCTGTCCAAAGGAAACAAAATCCACCTGCCAGCCCCCCTTAAGCTTGATAATTAACATAGTATATCTTGCTTGTTTGACCCGTACAAAAACAGAAGAGACAATCCACCATTTTACGGAAGGTTAGTGACTTCCTAGTGAGTCTCGTCTGGTTGCTTGGCAAAGAAATATTCCGGCACATACCCCCAAGTAAAACAGCAAACTGTCATTTTTACACTTTTGTTTTTTTGTCCAGATTTAACACGCAGCATATAATGTATATAATTTATGTTAATTTGTGAGCTTTATAGGTGCTGATGGGTGAGTTTTGATACATTTGGACAGAGACAGCTAGCTGTTTCACCGTTTCTGACATTATTGCTAAGCTAACCGTCTGCTATATTTTTAGCGTGCAGATATGAGAGTGGTATCCACCTACTTCCATCTAACTCTCGGCAAATAAGCAAATAAGCTTATTTCCCAAAATGTTGTAAAAAAATACCAAACAGTTCACTGGAGGACAAACTGCAAAAAAATAAAAATTACAGAGGATTTCCATTTTTTTTAAAGCTGAATTACAACGCCTCGCTGCTTTTTGACGTAACTAGTTTGCATGGAAGTGTGTGGCTGCCTCTGTGTGTGTGTGTCCGTGTGTGTGCGTGAGTTATTGAGGTGGAGAGAGAACAGGAGAGACAGCTCGAGCAGGGGGAGATTGAGCACAGCGGACTGTGTGGCCAATGATGTCTGCAGATCATCATGTATCATAATTACCCGCAGCAGAAATTAGAGTAGGGATGTTGAAATTTCCATCATGTCTGTTTTCTTTGGGCCTCGCGCACCTAATCACCTCCAACGGAATGCGGCTGTCAATCATCGCATGACTCCTGTCCTCAATCCATAATTCCAGGGTCCCTTGAGTGGGTGCTGCCTGCTGGACCAAGCCCCACCCCACGTGCATGTGTGGGCGCGCACACACACACACACACACACACACACACACACACACACAACTGCATGAACACAGAAGGTAATTTCTAGTATTTACACACACAAACACACCTGTACAGTGCACACACTCAGCAAGATTAGTTGAGAACAAGAGGCTGAACGCAAGCAGCCAAATGAAATAAATAAATAAATAAATAGATAAATAAAATACAAGCTGGTGTTCTCATAAATTTTAGATGACAGGCTTATATTGATTGGGGTGTGTTTGAAACTAAACAAGTTATATCCATGGCCCAGAGCACTGAACATGCACTATGTAATAATTATTTATGATATATTTGGAGAAGGGCCCAGTGATGTTCTGGCATAATAAGCTGGAGCAGACTACAGACTGTAATCACCTGGGCTATCTCTCAGTGCCAAGGCCAGATAGAAACCTTGCTTTATGAGCAATAAAAACTTTAGGAGCTGACAGAAATAATTAAAATTGCCTTAACTAATGATTTTAATGGTATTGAATCAAACTATTTTCACTAAGGACAAGATATCATACTTTAAATGATAGAGCGTAGTCACTCGATTGAAATTACTTGACATGAGTTTTAATCTATACAAGAGATCTTGACTAAAATTGTGCTATGTCTATCAGAGGGCCTGAAGAAGAATAACAGGTGGATGAACATCCTATTTATACTGTCTTGTGTCACCCACCAATTCTGCTTTCAAACCTGATCTCAGCCTGATACCATAAATGGGACCCTGATAAAACCAGCCTTATCAGAGGACGCTCCAGCACAGGCAATATCTATGTCCGATTTGCAAAATGGCCAGATTCCACTGTGTGTGTGTGTGTTTATGTGCTGATAAGCCCCAAGAAGATGAGACGGGGACCTGCAGGTGACAGCTGATGCACTTCACATTTAACAAGCTTACACTCTAGTGTGTCCGTACATACAAACAGGGCGTAAGTAGCTTGGAAATCAATGGCCTCTGAGGGGGAAGAGCAGTGTCTTCCCCCCACCCGCACTCCTTCATGTCTGGCCAACAAGAGCTTAGACACTGCTAATCCATGTTTAATATCAAGGAACTGTGGCATATGATGAGGAGGGGGAGGGAGGAGAGGGATAAAAACACAGAGCCCTCAGATTTCCAATTTGGAACAAATAAAAAATTGAACAGTAATGTAACACTAATCAGGAGCTGTTGTTTAAATAGCCATGATCTCTGACTCGTTGTGTGATGGTGTTTTCCCATGGTGCCTTGGTGTGTGTGGATGTTTGTGTACAAGTGTGTGTGTCTAGATTACACAGACAGACAGACACACAGACACACACAGAGACCCACACAGACACACACACACACACACAC